>NC_068397.1:29722021-29824521 GCF_023724105.1 Carassius gibelio
GTTCTGCTCGTTTTATGACCTGCAACTATCAGCAGTTTCTCTAGTCATTCTCTCTGAAATAGGTTCATGAATAACCTGAAATACCTGGCTTTCTATAACATATTTGTTTAGACATACACAGTTAATGTTGCAATTAATTTGTAATGTTTTTGAAAGGAGTCTCTTCAGTCTGTTCACCAAGGCTGCATTTATACGATCAAAAATAAAGTAAAACACTAAAATTGTGAAATATTATTACAATTCAAAATAAATGTTTTCTATTTGAATATACTGTATTGTTTAGATAAAAGCTGATTTTTTTTAGCATCATTACTTCAGTGTCACATGATCTTCAGAAATCAGTCTAATATGCTAATTTTCTGCTCAAGAAACATTTTAGGTTATAGTCAGTGTTGAAAACCGTTTTGCAGCCCAGTATTTTTCTGACATATGTGATGCTTTTTCCCCCAAAATTATTTTTATGAATGGAAAGTTCAAAAGAACAGCATTTTTTAAATAGAAATGTTACTGTCAAAAAAATACTGTCACTTTATAAACTATGTAATGAATGCTTGATGAATGCTTGATGAATACTCTACATATGAAATAAGTCAAAAAACAGTATTTTTTGTAAATACACATTCAATTTATTACCAATTTAACACTCTATCATTAGACATCTGACAGTGACTTCATTTAAAACATTCATTTTTTTTTTTCCTCCAAAGAAAGATCTGAATTCATAATAACATCTATACAAAGACCAGTTAATAGCTACAATAATGGGCTTAAAAGTGTTCTTAATTGTGTCAATGCAAATTCGATGACAACGAAAATGACATGAGCCGCCACACACGGTGAACGGCAGTGAGTGTGAGAGTGTATGTCTGTGTGTGTGTGTGTGTGGGCTTACATCATGAGCTTTATCACAAGGTACAACAGCATCTGAGTACATGCACTAAAGTGCTAGTGTTTAAAGGCATGCATATCAAATATGATATCTGCACAACTGCTGTCCAAACCCTAGTCTACAAACCCAGAAGAAACGTGTACTGGATTCCTAATGGAACAGGGGTCATAATTTGTAACCAATCCTTAACTATTGAATACTATCCTATCCATTTCAAAAGAAATAGTTCGTCCAAAAATGCTAATTTGCTTAAAGTTTACTCGCCCTAACGTCATCCAAGATGCAGAGGAGTTTGTTTCTTCATCAGATTTGGAGAAATGTAGCACTGCATTACTTGCTCACCAGTGGATCCTCTGCAGTGAATGGGTGCCGTCAGAATGAGAGTCCAAACAGCTGATAAAAACAATTGCAATAATGCACAAGTGATACACACCACTCCAGTCCATTAATGTATTGTGAAGTGTGTTTATAAAAAACTAAAATATTTGTGCATAATATTTAACAATACGTCCTCAACCCCTGTCTTCCTCTCACATCAAAACCCACCAACATATTTGTTTTGGACTGTTTTGGCTGTAAAACTTATTTTTTACCCAATGGTTTAAATTTAAAATGCCTTGATGGATGGATTATTTCACACATTGTTAACTGATGGATTGGAGTGGTTTGGAATCTCATTCTGACGGCACCCATTCACTGCAGAGGATCCATTGGTGAGAAAGTGATGGCTCCAAATCTGTTCTGATGAAGAAACAAACTCATCTACATCTTGCATGGCCAGACGGTGAGTACATTTTCAGCAAATGTTCATTTTGGGGTCAACTATTACTTTAAGGTTCACTTACTTTAACTATTACTTTTAATTTTAGGTTTGTATCACTTTTAAACATTAATCCTGCAATTTGCTGCCTATAAAACAATGCAGAGCTAGAATGTTACAATGAGTTGCTAAGCAACAACCAATCAATTATAGACTGCCTCAATGGATGGCTTATTAAATATCGATACATTTAAATCTCAGATCTGAGGAAAACATGTTGAGTTTTATTTTCATCTTGATTTATGCATAAACTCCTTTACAATTGACTTCAAATTACAACGTAACTTCCAACTGGAATCCTGCACATGCTCCTTCAGCATTTTGTGACTTGGGAAATGTGCATAAGGATAATCAGTGTCAATATACTGTCCTTTCATTGTGAACATTCAGCTTTACATTGGGTTTTAAAATACATTATGATTGACATCATATATCATTCGTCTCTGTCAAACTAGAGAGTGTGTGTGTGTGTGTTTTCTCCTTTGATCTAATTCTCTTTACAAATACAACTGAGTCTTTTTAATTCAAGCATCTAAGGTTTCCAACGAAACTGGATGAACGCGGAAATTAAGAAAATAGTTTTATAAACCATTGACGCGTAACATAATTTAACAAATGCTAAACTTTTAAATCAACACATGTAAACTTCTCTGCTGTTCCGACAAACGTTATTACTATCCAGTTCGAGTTTTCAGAACATCTGAAAAGAAGTTTGTGACTTCATGACCAACACATATCGAGTGGTATGTATTGCATACATGTACACGGACACACACGAGTACGGGACCGTCGCGAGGTCACGCGTGTGTAGGCACCTCTGATGGAACACTTTGCGGTGTTTTGCGTCAGTACATTCCAGGTCCTTGATAATTCCGAAACGGAATTTCTAGAACTGTTTCCGATTGGATCAGTTCAGCTGGTGCTCACAGAACTCTGCCCTCTAGTGGCAGGGCAGTTAAATGGTTTTTAGAAAGGTTCTCGATGGTTCCGTCGCTCCGGCGGTGTGCGTACATGTGGTCAGGAACAGGATGGTAAATGAAGAGTGAAAGCATTAAATACAATCCTGATTTATCGCCATTTTCCCCTTTTTTGGGCATTTGAGAAGTGAAATTCTAAACTAATGTTCTAAATCTTGATTGAGGTGACAGAAGGATGTAGTCTAGGCTGGTTAAAGGAAAACCTCCTGACCGGGCTCCTCTGTCTCCGGGATGGTCTGAACCAGTCTGACGGGCGAGGGGAAGCGGAACTTCTTCCTTCGGCCTTTGCATTTGGGCGAGGATGAGGGCGAGTGGGCGGCCCAGCGGGACGGAGGACGGCGGTTGGCAGGACGAGCCGGACGCAGGAAGCAGGAGTCCAGAGGCGGAGCCACTGGCGAACGAGGCAAGTCCTGCATCAAGAAACAAAAAATAAACTTTCAAACTAAGTTTATCGGTGGTAAGTCGGTGGTAAGTCTGCAATAGTGTTGTAATTGTCAGCTGAATTTTCAATTGTTTTTGTTAATTGAAATAAAATATTGGATAAAAAAATTTAAATGAAAAAAGAAATTTTGCCTTGGCAACTAACTGCAATAAGTTTAAGTTGAAGTATAAAAATGACTAAGACTTAAAATGACTAAAAATAAATCAAAGCTAAATACTAATAAAAAATTTTTTTTTTAAATTATTTGAAATTAAGCTGAAATAAGATAAAAACAAATATAAATATTACAATACAATTATTATTTTTTATTACAAATTTTGCCTTGGCAACTAATTGAAATAAATGTTGAAGAATTTAAATTAATTAAACTTAAATAAAGATTATATTAATGCTAAATACAAACTGGAAAAAAAAACAATGACTGCTTTTTTTTTTACAGAAAGCTTAAAAAAGTACTAAAGTACTAAAATTACTAATAAAATTAAATAAATTAAAGCTAAACAGAAATAATAAAAATGAAAAATAAAAAATAAGTCAATTAAAGTTTAAAAAAAAATGTATATGTATATGTATATATATATATAAACTATAATACATAATACTAAAATAACTCTGGTCTGCAAGCATTAGTGCTTTTACAGTTTAAACATTTAACTAAAATGGATAAACACACATTTCATACTGTCTGTGGCCAATAGTAAAGAATAACATTCAGTTTGTTTTTATTCAGCAGAACTTCTGCTTTCAAGGAAAAATGTGGTTTCAGCTTGATTTATTCTAAACAATTGTGCTGAGCAAGATTAAAAATGAATGAGATTCCAGCTTGAGAGGTGGATATTTTGTGAGCTTGAATAATTCAGAAACAGGGATTTACTACGTCTACTTGATTCTACGTTTGTTTTTTGAGTGAGACTTTGAAGCAGATACAAAGTCCTGCCATTCAACAGAGGCACACAAAATAAAAACTGAATGTTTTTGATTTGTTCAAATCATATCGAACATGAAACCAGTCTGTTAACTAAAACTAATGATTTAGAAAAAAAAAATGTTAACTGAAATAAAGCTTAAATAAAATAAAATCTCAATATCAAAATCTTAAATCTAAAAAATGCATTCAACTGATAAAAATTAGAAAAGCAAAAGCAAAATGACTGAAATTAAAAAAAAAATTGCTAATTCAAAATATTAATAAATACTATGATATTGCAGATAAATAATACTAAAATACCATTGCATGAAACTCATCACAAATCTATAACAATGAACCTGAAATACACTTATAACTGCAAGCTTTGAACAAGCGCAAATTTGTTGTTAGATGTTAAGAAATGAGACCCAGTATTAGCAGCAGATGTTAAACACTGTAGCAAAGATACAGCCAACACCAACACCAGCCAATGAACCCAAACGACCCCAACACACCACTGTCACTGCTAGCATGCAGTAATACTGAGCGGCGCTCACGTCCTGTTAACACCAGACAGCAAACATTACAGTACAGTGATGTTACACTGTAGAGCTTCCACCAGTTGGGCTGTGAGGTTAAGAAAAATTACAAACACACAAACATGTGGCAGCCTAAGGACCTATAAAACATAAAAAAGTGATTATATGTTAATAGTTAAAATGGTTAAACCATCCAAAAAGCCACTTTTGAGTTTGATAAACAATGACTCCAAAGGTATTTGTACACTTAAAGGGACAGTTCACCTTAAAACTAAAAAATCTTAAAAAACCTTAAAATTAAGTCATTTACTCACAATCACATTGTTCCAAAACTCTATCAGTTTCTTTCTTCTGTTGAACAAAAAAGAAGATCTTTTGAAGAATGCTGGTAGCCAAAAAGCTGACGGTAGCCATTGACTTCCATTGTATGGAAAAAAAATACTATGGATGTCAATGGCTACCGTCAACTATTTGGTTACCAACTTTCTTCAACATATCTTCTTTTTTGTTTAGCAGAAAAAAGAAATAGAAATTTATATTAATTTTAATTAAATTAAATAGCAGAAAATAAAAAAATAAGGAGTAAATGATGATAGAATTTCTAATTTTGGTTATCCTATCACTTGTCCAAAAATGTCCAAATACTTATTGTTTGTATTTTTAAACACTTTTTTAAAATGTATATTTGGGAGAGGCTGCACTTTTGCATGTATTATTTAAAACCAATAAACAAATACATTTGAGCCATTATATATCAGCCAAAGTTTGTTGTGTTTTTACATATGAAATGAAATGCTACCCCATGTGAATAATTTCAGTCCAATAAAAACTCTGATAGCTTTTTGGATGACTGGTTATTGTTGATGTCATTAATATCAGACGATGGGCATGCTTACACCTACATGAGGACAAAAAAAGTGTGACCACAACAAAGCACATACAATATTTCCCATAATGCCTAGCAGTGATACAGTGTCTAGAAACTGTGTGTCATGCGGTGAGAGAAGTCCATTAAAATCAGTGAGACGGAACACAAGTGAGGTCACTGTGAGGTCAAAGGTCAAGTAGGATCGGTGGAACTTACTGCACGGCGAGCGCGAGCTGCGTTACAGTCCCCAGGGTGCAGTTAGTAAGACAGTATGGTTCTGGAGACAACCCAGAAAAACAGGAGTAAACACACTGGTCAAAATAACAGCCACAGCAGACTCAGGTTAGAGCTACAGCGGGGATCTGGCAAGTCTGGCTGGGTCGCAGGGCATCTACGGTGAAACCTGTAAAAGCAGCTCACTGTCCATTAAATATAAATGTTACAGCACAATACACAATTCTGGTGAATCTCAAAACTGGTCCAGGCCATATTTCACCCACCCCCCCCAAAAAAAAAAAAAAAAAAAAATTGGGGAATTTTGGACACTAAATGTTGCCCAATTATCATTAAAATATTGCAATATAATATAATATAATATAATATAATATAATATAATATAATATAATATAATATAATATAATATAATATAATATAATTATTACTGCAAAAATAAATAATAATTAATTCTGCAGATTTCTTAATGTAAAGGTATATTTGTTCTAAAAAGGTATCGAAAAATAGCTTTATTATTATTATTATGGGGTGAAATGTGACCACTACATTTTTGTGAGATTCGTTAACATTGATACATACTGATACATACACATTTTTAAAATTCCAAACAACATAAATAATCAATAAAAAATGGACAAAACATCTAATTTCCATTATAAAATGTATACTAACTTGAATCACTGTGGTAAACTGGCACAGCTGTTTAGTGGATTAATTCCTTTCTTCAGCTGTATTGTATGCATTCGTGCCTAATAATATCCACTACATTTAAAAGACTAATCCCAGATGCACACACTGCTCACAAAGAACTATCTGCCTGTACTGATGTTAAAATCTTTGTAAATATGTCTTTGACCAGAAACATTGCATTAAGGGATTGTGCAATGATGCTGCTCCTGGAGTAAATGCTGCTCTGTCTATTGACAAATGTCTCGTGCTTGCATGTGAGGGATTAATCTTCCAAATGGATCGAGGTTGGAACCATAATAACTTTATTATGGTGAATAAGAACATCCTGCATCCAAAGCAGTTATGTAAGCTAGTTCCACTGCAAAATAAAAAAGAACAAGCAGCAAGTGATTTTACTGCTGTTAGCATTGCAACAAAGTAGCGCGCTAAAGCATGCAGCTCAGATGTATAAGACTTGCACGCAGGTAGCATTTGGCTGGGAATGAGACTTTTTGATACTTTATTATAACATAATCTTGTACCTTGAAACTGCATCGTTCAAGTACCAAAACATTTAACAAGCAACCAAATTTATTCAGTAACATACACTAAAAATGAGACAAACTAAGTGTGCATGTACCTGAAGGAAATAACAAAATCACAAATGAGTTCTCAATATTTCATTTGTGTCTACTAGACAGCAATGAGATTCGACCGAATGAATTTGCTTAGGTCTCCTGTTAGAAAAAGACCCCAGAAATCTTTAGTTTCTCCTACAGCGTTTCAGAAGATCTCTTAACAATATCTCAGACCGTGCTCAGATTTGCCAAGATAATAAAGTCCTAAACCAAAAGTTAATTGGTTGTTGATAGCAAATTACAAAGACAAACGTGCAAATGCACAATAAGACCAGGAACAACTATTAAGGTAATTTTTTCAAGCTGACTAATTGAAAAATCCTCCTTTAGGTACAATGAAATAAACCTGTCAGTTACCTCAAGACATTCTGGTTTCTCTGTGTCTCCGGTTTTGTTCGGAGCAGCTGCGGGTGAAGTGGAAAGCTTCCTTTCCTCTCTGAAGCTCTGCTCCAGTAGTTTCTTATTCAGGATTCTTGCTGCGTTCTCAGCTAGCGTGTAGCCCGGAGGAGCGGACAGGTCCTGTCTGATGCTAATCACCTCTGGAGTTTTCTCACCTTGCGTCTCTACAATCAGCTGCACAGGGCTTGGGGACCGGCCCCGAGAGTTCCTCAAAGGCCCCTGTGCAGCACAAGCACTGGGAGATTTGGGGTCTGCTGGCCCTTGAGGCCCTGCTTCAGTGGGACGAGAGCGGCTTGGGGACTTGTTGAATTTCTGCAAGGGGTCGTAAGCAATGGGTGTGTGGTCGATGATGTTGAAGAGGCTGGAGAGGCCATCGTTGATGGTGGTGTGAACGGGACTGTCTCTAGTCGTAGTGGAACGGGCCCAAGCCGATTCGTTGTTCCCTTTTTGCTGCTGGGCAGTGGTTGTTGGGGTGGGAGCACGTACTTGACTTGCAGGTTGTTCTGATTTGCCAGAATTAGAGGGTTTCCTTTGGAGCTTGGGTGAACCGTATTTCGGCGAACAGCATGGGCGTTCAAACTTGGCTTGTACTACTGGAGAGTACTGCATCTTTCTCAGGCTACGAGACGGAGATGAGATGGGTGTGGAGCCTCCTTTGGGTGTCAGACAGCGGTGAGGGCTGCTTGTGAGGGTGCGAAGAGCCTCTGTTTGCAATCCCACACTGATGGTCTGGGTTGTCTGTGTTCCCCGTGTGGTTAAACCATTCGTCTGGCATGCCATGTCCTGTAGCTGCCTTTCTGGAGGACTGGATCCGGATGCAGAAGTTGATCGGATGGCATGCCGGGCAGAAAACGCCTTTTCCTTCATGTCGTCGCTCAGATTCCGTGACAGCTCCATCTCTAATGATGAGGTATACCCGACTGCAGCGCAAATCGATGAATGTTCTCCAGGCCTAAGTCCTGCCTCCAAATGACTCCTAAGCTCACAAGGCCACCTTCCTCCAAGCACCTCCTCGGCACCTCCTACTACCTCCCCTCCCTTTACTTTGGTCACTTTGGAGAACATGTATTCCTGCTCAGGGGGGCCTGGAGCAGACCGCTCCCCTCGAATGGGACTGTGGAGAACATGCACCCCAAACTGTTCACCCTCCTGGGCCGCCCTGAGTGGGAGCATTTGGCAGTACTCAGGGCTACTCATGGTGTTGGTGGTCAAGGTAGCGCTGGTGGTGAGGTACCAGGAGGCTGGCTGGAATGCTTCTGAAGTAGACTCTGCCCTTCGGTATTCTGCTCTTTCTGCCCATGCCTCCATCACTGGAGCGGGGATTACTGGGCCAGGAATGGGGCAAGCAGCTAGGGAGCTGGTCGGCAGATCCCAACCCTTACTATTGAACTCCTCAATGTATTTGAGGTCATCTGGTGAAAGGGGAGGAGTCACATCATCCCGTCCGTACTCGCCAGGCTGGCTCTTATCAGGTAGGAAGGGGGAGCTGTCCATCAAACGCTGGAAGTCGCTCATGGAGCAAACCGACTTCGCCCTGCAGGGGCAAATATGAATTAAAAGTTACATTGGTGTTAAAAAACACTGTAACCAACACTGCTCTTGACTTGTTCAGAACATGACACCCTAAGAACTCGGAATTTTAGAACCTTGGGAAAAAAGGATCCTGGGAACGGGGGAAAATGGAACTCTAGGAACATGGGAGCCTGGGAATAGGGAACCTTGGGAACTGAGGACATAGGACCCTAGGAAAATGGGGAACTAGGAGCTGGGAAACATAGATCCATTAAAACATGGAGAACACAATGGAAATGGGCAAAAGTTTAACTATAGGAACAAGGAAGCCTGAAACTGTGGAACTTAGAAACTAAGACACAGGGGATTTTGGGAATTGGGGACAAATAATCCTATGATCATTGGACCCTAAGACGTGGGGAACACAGAACCTTGGGAACAAGGTGTCCTGGAAACTGGGAGACATAGAAACCTAGGAATATGGGAGCTTGGGAACAGGGGATCTTGGGAACTGTTGCTTAGGATCCTAGGAACATGGGACACTAGGAACTGGAGAACATAGATTCCTAAGAACACGGAAACTGGAAAACATAGAACCCAATGAACATGGAAGCCTGGGAATAGGAGTTTTGGAACATAGTACCCTAGGAACATAGGAACGGCTCCATCAGGAGCACGCCAATGATACTTTAAAGCATTCTATAGGTAGGCATTTAATGTGTCAGCCCCAAAGGATAAGTATCTTTATGAGAGCAATACACGTGTACTGATGAAGTTATCTATCCTTTGTTGCTGGCACATTTAATCTCTGGCCTATCGAGATTAAACTGTTCCTTTCCATTCACATTTCTCCAGAGTTGCTGCTGAAATGGCAACCACAGCACTGTCTCCTCTAAACATTGTTGTTAGGCTCAAACAAGGGCAAAGTGAAATTGATTGGACATGAGGTCAATAACCTGGGCTCACAGGAGTTCACTGTAAGACACCAAAACCAGCAACTAAAGGCCTCAGGTTTCATATTCAATTTTCAATATTTTCAATATATTTCAATATATTCAATATTTTCAATTTCATAAAATAAGCAAATTAGCAATATTTTCTTTACTATACACTGACAAATCTTACGCCTAACCCCTTTAGAAGTAAACTGTATCTCCAATCATTGTAAACATCATTTTGGTTATAATTATGACAAACTAACCTGAATCATATTATACATCTTTCAGCTTTGAAATATAAGATTATTTAATTCATGCACGTAGCTGTTTTGTGTTTTGTCAAGATTTGCTCTTCAGAGCACTTTTAGGTTCCTGAGAGAAGAGCAGAACTTGCATTGACTAGAACACACATACTCATAAACACACACATACTTGTAAACAAAAATACCTGAGTAGACTGCCACTGCTCTTCTCTTCCTCAGGATACATGGCAGGATCCATACTCTCAGAAATCTCATTCAGTGCCTGAAACAATAACACAGTTAAAACATACAAGCCACAAAATGTTAACTTGCTTTGAGAATTTATGTGGTACATTGAGTGCAGATTGTTTTGAAATTGGGTACATAATAATTCTTTCTCATTTCATATGCGAAGATGTTAGCCAATCGTAATAGAGGTCATATACATACAGAACTCATTTACAGGAGTAAAAACAGCATATTTAATATTACGGGTCAGAGAGAGGATAATAACCATGAAAAAAAAATTGGTTGCAAAAAAAATACAAAATAAAAAATGACTGATATTATGAGTGGACCTCAAGAAAAAAACAAAAACCTGATAAAAACAACGTGCCCTATCGCTTAGTGTGTACTGATGTCTTACTCGGTCTCTTACTTCCTTCAGGTGAGGGAACCTCTTTTCGCTCTCCAGACGTGATGGAGGAGGCACCTCAGCTTCGCTCAGAGGATCCAGAGAAAGGGCATCCAGGAACAGGCTCTCTGGGGGCCGGTGTCCCTCAAAGGGTCTGGGTCTGCCCATCGCCCCCTTCTCCTCCAGCGTGGCCTCCGAGTCAGAGTGTGAGCGTGTGTGTGTGACTGTGCAGGGGGAGCGTGGAGATCTCGGTGCCTTACAGGGGCTCTCCTGAGGGGAGAAGACATGAGCTGCGCCTCCTTCTGAGTCTTTCTGCATCTGGGGTGGAGAAGAGGAGATGATGGCTTTGTTTCAAGACCTAGTAAGCTGTTGCTTCCAACTGTCTTAGGAAACTATCTTCTAAAGCACGTTTTCTTGGCTGGCTGAACCCCTTTAGATGTGAAACATTTACATTTACATTTACATTTAGTCTCTCCTGAGATTAAAATTAATATTTAAATGATTCAACAACACATTCCAATTTTTTTTTTAAAGTGATTTATTTTGACATTGTAGTTGGACCCCAATCAAATGTAATAATAATAATAATTTTAGTTTTAAATATATTATTATATTTAACTTTTATTATTAGATACTAGTGCTGTCAAACAATTAATCGCATCCAAAATAAAAGTTTTTGTTCACATAACTGTGTATATATATATATATATATATATATATATATATATATATATATATATATATATATATATATATATATATATATATATATATATATATATATATATATATATATATATATATAAAATAAAAAATGTATGGATATAAATATATAATGTAATATATATATATGTAAATATTTTCTAAATATATGAGCTATGTGTATGCTTTTAAATATACATAATAAATATACAAATTACACACATATATTATGTAAACAAACTTTTTTGGATGCAATTAATCTTGATTAATTATTTGGCAGCACTATTAGAAATTATAACAGAAATATATTACTATTGTAAATTACAAAAAAATAATTTATTTAACAATTATAATTTTTTTACACTGCAAGTTACAATACTAATACTTAGGCATTAATTATTTTTATGAATATGTTTATTTTCAAATATTGTAAATGTGTAAATAAAGTGCACCTCATGCATGTTGCATTAAATATTAAACTCGCAGCACAAGCAGTGTTTTATGCATTTAATGTGAACTAAGCTGCTCTGAGATTATAATTCAGATTAAATAATGAAATAATGAGTTTACATGAGTTTTCCGGTTTATCTCTGTGAAGCTGCTTTGACACGTTCTGTATTGTATTAAGTGCTACAGAACTTTTGAATGCAGTTACAATTAGGGATGCACGATAATATCGGCACAATATCGGTATCGGCCGATAAAAGCTCAAAATGACCATTATCGGTATCGGCCGATATGAATATTTCTGCCGATGAGCCAAACCGATATTCTCCAAGTGAAATAATTGACCTGTTTTTCAGATGTGAATGTCAGTCTACATTTGTAAAATAATACATTTATGGTAGAATCAGTACAGAAGAGATACATGGATTTCTCTTCAGTAAAATTAAAGTTTAAATATATCAGTATATATTTGTATATATATCGATATCGGTATCGGCATCGGCCAAAATTATTTTGAAAATATCGGCATATCGAATATCGGCCAAAATCCAATATCGTGCATCCCTAGTTACAATACAATACATGTCTTGTCTACAATGTATTACTGTGTACGAGTGAAATAAGCAGGATTTACGTCCCCAACCTTTTCCATCTTGCGGTACATTTCCCGCAAGCTGCGATCCCACTCCTGTCTCTCTTTCTCAAACCGCTCCAGTAGTTCATTCCTCTCACGGGTCCAGCACTTTTCTCCATGCTGCAGTTTCCAGCACAGCTCCAGTGCAGTGCTGTGACTGTCGGCCAGCAGGCGGCGCTGTTCCTCTCGCTCCTGCTGTAACACGTCTGCAGAGTCTGCACCTTCATCTGCGACTGCGCCTGCAGACTCACCTCTCATATCCTGCAGCTGCAGACAAGGAAAAGAATAAATGTCTATACATATAAATGTTTGAAATGGCAAACTACAGTCTTTCAGAGCATGCACAATATGCACATCAAACTTGCTGAATTAGATGCACCTTCCTCACGTCTAGCCAGATGTTACTAAATCTTCTCACTGTCTGAATGAGCAGGGCTACTCTGACATCTGCTTTCTTTTAATAGATCATGACTGTATTTGATGGCCGAACTGCACCACTGCATAAATATAGCTGGCTATTTAAAGACGCTCCCTAACTTCTAACACAAATCACTGTGAGCCGAAAGCAACGCATGACACTGCAGATGTTTAATGTCTTAGCATATGCTGCTTAACTAGATTTATGTCAGTTAGAAAATCAATTTCATGACAAGAACAAATTTTACTAATTTGACCTTTTAGAAAATCACACTGAACATTGATACAATTTATTAATGTTTTAAAATGCTATTTATTTTTTATTTATTTTCATTTAAGATTTTTCTTCTGCTAACCAAGACTGCATTTATTTGATACAGTAAAAACAGAAACATTTTGAAATACTTTTACAATTTAAAATAACAGTTTTCTGTCTGAATATATTTTCGATTGTAATTTATTTCTGTGATGCACAGCTGTATTTTCAGCATCATTACTCCAGTCTACAGTGTCACATGATCTTCAGAAATCATTCTAATATGCTGATTTGCTGCTCAAAAAACACTTTTGATAATTATCAAAGTTGAAAACAGTTGTGCTGCTTCATATTTTTATGGTAACTGTGAAATATAATTTTTTTTCAGGATTGATTAAAACTAATTTCTAAAGCACATAATTAATTTGTCTTAAATATCTTTACTATCACTTTTGATCAATTGAATGTATATTTGCTTAATAAATGTATTAATTTCTTTCTAATTTCCATTTTTAACTTAAGTTAAATATTTTTTATTCTTATTTTAAAACACTTTTTTTTTAACCACAGAATTAAACAGTTGATCTAAACATTCTTAATGCAGCATTGTTCAAAAATTCTATTTGACTAAAAAAAATAATTGCTTTTACATATATACAAGTTTGTGCTCTATACCACACTCGTGAATGATGAAGTTGATGATGTGATGATGTGTGGGTGATGTGATGTAGAGTGTTTAGACACTTAGGATGCTCCCTATGTGGTCAGGTTTTAGGTGCAGTACTGTCATTCACAGGTGATTCTGCTGTTTGTTTCTGTACCTTGGTGACGTGACTCCTCATTTCAGCGCGCTGTATCTCCCACGCCGCTCTCTCATTGGCTAACGTCTGCTGCAGCTGCCAGCGCCGCTGGGCCTCCTCGCGGAGCTCCGCCCTGAGCTCCTCCATCAGAGAGCGCAGCGCATGCAGCACCCGCCGACTGTCACCCGCCTGCACACACACACCACAGAGTTACTGTAGCTTGACTGAGCTCTCAGTTTAAGTATCAACTTCGTCTCAGATGCTTGAAGAAAATGACAAAAATGAATCACTAGTTGTCATCCAGTAAGAGAGCAGAGCTATAAAATGAATGCTAACAGCAGTTCAGATCATTAATACATGCCAATCGCCAAATGGGAGTAAAACACAGCTTTGGCTAGTATTTGTCAACTAATATTAAATAATTAATTAGTGGTGCGGAAAAAACACTTTAACTGTAATGTCCAATGACTGACGGTTCAATAAACCAATATCTTCCTAAGGAACATATCTTCCCTCAGTAGTATGTAGGCTTCGTCAGCACAGCAGAAAACCACAGCATCAATGAAGCCAACTGCATTTGTGTTAAAAGTGTGTGTTCAGCACAAATGACTTCTACTGAAATTCATTCAAAACCCTATGCATGCAGAGAAAACAAGAGATTGTGGCAGCTTTTTTGGTGATTAGATAAACTAAAGAGTTTACAAACTGCTGCACTTAGAGCGGTTTAATAATAGACTAGAGCTGAGAGGAGGTTTAAACAGGCAACGCTGCTGAAACATTTACACTGATTTAATATTTACTACAGAACGCACAGGAGAGAGATTTTAAGGTGAACGATCATGAGCACAAATTTCTTTTTTCCTATAATTTGTTTAATATACAAAAGCACAAAAATGATTAACAATATTAAAACTTGTGCATTATCACATCACTTGGGTTTTTGTCTGCTTAAAATGAATTGCCTTTCATTGTATTTGGATAATATCATCTGCTAAATGAATCAATGCCAATATTTAAAAAAATGTATTGTAATGAAATGTAAATTAAACTTTACATGTAATTTGATTTGCCATGAAATAGAAATTTGCTTGGATTTGGTACAACTGACGCGTATACAATTTGTAGAAATACAATCCTGCTACAGACCATACTTTCACGGTTGATGGATATGTTGCTGTGAAAATGAAATGCAATGCAATGCAATGCATGATGGATATGTTGCTGTGAAAATGAAATGCAATGCAATGCAATGCATGATGGATATGTTGCTGTGAAAATGAAATGCAATGCAATGCAATGCATGATGGATATGTTGCTGTGAAAATGAAATGCAATGCAATGCAATGCATGATGGATATGTTGCTGTGAAAATGCAATGCAATGCAATAAAATAAAATAAAATAAAATAAAATAAAATGAAATGAAATGAAATGAAATGAAATGAAATGAAATGAAATGAAATGCAATGCAATAAAATAAAATAAAATAAAATAAAATAAAAAAAGTGTGTGAATCCCTGTGACATTACTTTCATTACAAAATATTTATCTGTGGTATTTTTACCTGTTTCTGGTACTGGAATCTCTCTGGTGACGGCAGGAGGGGGCTGGGCTCTGTGAGGTCACTTCCTGTGATTTGAGTGCACACTTTGTCTTCCCGCTCCGTCTCTCCATCGCCCCGGTCGACCATAATGCCCAGTTCTGGAATGTTCTCCAATCGTTCATACTGAAGAAACAAATAGGAGTGAAAGCAGAGAAAATGTTTAGAGTAAAAAATAAATAAATAAATAAATAAAATAAAACACTTAATAAAATTAAATACAAATAAAATTAAACTAAATAGTTTTATATAAAAAAATAAAAAATAAAAAATAAAGATTAAAATAAAATGAAATTACTTTTATTTCTTTAACTACAGATTCTTTATGGTCTTAAATATAATTTATTTCTACAGTCTTTGTACTTTTTTTATTTCAGGTTGACCAGGACTTTTATAATGAGATTTACCTATTCTATAAAATTAACTATAAAAAAAAGGCAATGTAATATTACATTTATAAATCTGCTTTTTGTATGTTTTTACTACTCTTACTACTCTACTCTTTCTTTTTTTAAACTTGTGATACCTGTATTAAGTTGTGATACCTGAATCAAACCCTTGGTCTTGTTGTTGCTAGCGCCACTTTTTTACTGTTTGAGTAATAATGATGTATTAATATAAGCTGCAAAATCTTTTCATTCTAACTAATATTCCTGAACTGAGAATGTTCTTGAGCTTCACTGTTAAATTTCGTTCAACAGCTGTAGATACAGATATGACAGATGGACTGTGAAATGAAAAATCATCAACATGCGCTAACACTAATTCACACTATGGTTCATCAGACGCACGACTGCCATAAAAGAGACAAACATATCTAAAAAAAAAAAAGAAGAAAAAAAGACATCTACAAGAACTCATCAGAAATGCAAACTTCACATTATTCTTTTTTTTTTTTTTGTATTTCACAAAGTTCATTATTTCTGTCATTCATAGTTAAATCAAAACTTAATACAAATAAAACAAAACTATGATTTAGTATATATATAAAACTAAACCTGAAACAAAAAACATAAGACATTTTATTTAATTTATTTGACTTCTTTTTTCAGTTAGTTTTAGTTTTGTTAAAAAAAAAATTAAGTTGTTTTATTTTATTATTATTTATTTATATGCAAAAAGCATTTATTTATCTAATACCATTCATCAAAACCTTGCATGATTAGTGCATTGTCCAGAAATAATCACAAGTGCAATAAATAAATAAATAAATAAAGCATGTGCTAAATGACCCAATGTAATGTTACACTGACGTTTTCATTGACTTTTTCTAGATGCAATGGTTAAATCTCATGAAAACTCACCTCAGCATGCGCTCCCTCCTCCAGTGCATCCGTCCTGCGGCCGAGCCTCCAGTGCATCAGGATCCAGCGCAGCTTCATGTACACAATGACCATATTGTGGCGGTATGACCTCACTTCCTGTTGCAGCAGGACTCTTTCCTGTGGCCACGTCGGCTCGTGAGACTGGAGTCCCTGCAGCTCGAGTCCTCGCCGCGCTTCAGCTCGCCTCCTCTCCTCCTCCTGCACAAGCCAAAGCATTCAACAAAGAGTTATGGTTAATATACTTATTATCATAATGACACAAGACAGATGCATGCTTTCATAGACAGCGATGAAACTACCAAAGATCATGTGGATGTCTGAGGCAAGTAGAAAAGTAATTCAAGCTAGAAAAACCATCTAAAAAGTTTAAAAGTAAGAGAGACCTGGCTAAGCTGGTAAACCATCTTGGACTAGCAATAAAGCAATTACTAATTCTAGTAACTATATTAACCCTATAAAGTCCACTTAATTTCTATAAGTACTCAAAATGATCAAAACTTTGTTGATAAACCTGTCACACGCAGTCTACTAGTCATCAGATTGATTATTTTAGACTAACGTCCTCCTTCAGCTTGTGCTTCACGTGTCACAAGTGAAACCTTTACTGATTTTTACTAAAAGTAAAAATAAGACTAACTTTGATTTTGTTAGTAATATTTTAAGATGAACACTTCATTATCCAGCATCATTTTTTAGAAAAGTCACGTTCAACTGTGAGATCAACAGGTTTTTGAGGAACATGTATCTGATCATCTCTGAATCATATCATTGTATAATGTGTTCTGATCATAAAACTAATCATTTAAATATCATCTTACTAATACATTATTTGAGATCTAGAGGGATGACTGACATTTATCTCATGTCAGTATCTGCTATAATGTAATCAATTTAAATGTTGCATCACTTTTTGACATTTTTTCAACCGTATTCTCACTATATCACACTATATAAGCCATTAACGCCAGATGGATCAAATATGATGCTCATTAAAAACACATTTGCAAACTTTTTTTTTTTCTAATGTCTAAACATTCAACGAACTGTCCCAAAAAAAAAAAAAAAAAAACTTTCTGACTATTATTTCATATTTCACTCTTTAAGGTTAAGCTAGTATGACTTAAGGGTTACTCAGACTAGTCAACTAGTTATTCTGTATTTATAATCCATGTTTTGGGTCAGTCTATCCATGGCAAGCATTAGTTTCCACATCAGTTTTACACGTGAAGAGCTTTTGAACTGATGACTTGTACAGTACGTCTGATCCTGTTTCTAAAAGTAAACCATGTCAAGTCAAATCTACTTCTGTATTGCTTCAGTGTTTCATGTAGAAGCTTCACAGATGAGACTAACACAACTGGATCAGTAATGCCACAGCATCTCTGCTGTAGTGGGTTGAGTTTGGAGTCAGTTTAGCTCAGTACTGTACCTGAGTGATGGATGACGTGAAGCTGTCTCTCATCCTCCTGTCGAGCTGTGTTTCTCTGGTTGGTGTTCCCATCTCAGACAGGACCGGGTCCCGGAGCTGAACCCCATCAGA
Organism: Carassius gibelio; assembly: GCF_023724105.1. Taxonomy (NCBI): domain Eukaryota; kingdom Metazoa; phylum Chordata; class Actinopteri; order Cypriniformes; family Cyprinidae; genus Carassius; species Carassius gibelio. Next base: position 29,740,450 of record NC_068397.1, read on the forward strand.
AACAGCATCAGTTCTCATGCACAAACCCGACTGTGTCATGCGAGCTCATATTTATATTCTCTTTCTAGATTCACTAGCTTTACATGGATGATTAGGCAGGAAAATACTACACTGTATTCTTAAGGACTCTCTGGTGATAAATGCTAGAGAATTAATTCAGTCAGCCAAAGAAAGATCCTCCATGAAATCAGCTCAGAATCAATTTAAATTCAGGCTGTGCTTTATGAGCCGCTGTTCGTAAGTGCTAACAAATGTCTCGATGTAAGAGTGAGTTATTGTTAACTAACTAAAACTAAAACTAAAACCAAAATAAATATTTTTGTTATCTGAAATAAATTCAACATTAACTGAGATAAAATCAAGCCACATTTAAAATGATTTAATTTCTACAATTTTTTAAGACATTTCTCATTTTTGTTTTTAGCTGACTTAAATATCTAAAAGTAATATTAATAAAAATATAATAAATTAATAATTATAATAATTACACACACACCCCCACACACACACACACATAATTATTTTCTATATCTAAATATTTAAAAAAACTATTGTAAAATTAAAACCATAACAAATAAACATTAACTGACATAAAATAAAACAAAACAAAATAAAATGATTTAATTTCTACTATTTTTCAAGACAACATTTCTCATTTTTGTACTACAATATGCTAAATTTATACTTATTAAAATTATAACAAATATTAATAATAATGATTAATAAAATAATATTAAACAAACTAATACTATATAAAAAAAGGGTGAAAAGACAAAACAAAATTAAATTAAAGTGAAATATATATAATTATTAGCTAAATCTAAATATTAACAAAAATTTTCGTAAAACTAAAACCATAACAAATATTTTTGATATCTGAAATAAATAAACATTAACTTAAATAAAATAAATTGTGAAATAATTTTATTTCTACTATTTTTCGAGACATTTCTCTTTTTAGCTGAAGTACTACAATATTCAAAAGTAATAATAATAATAATTTATAATAAAATAATAATAAATTAATTAATACCATATAGAAATGATAAAAAAAGACATAAACAAACAACTAAATTACTAAATGTGTTTTTACAACAGTTACATTATATATATATATATATATATATATATATATATATATATATATATATATATATCAAATTATTATCTAAATATATTTCTTAAAACATATATTGTTAATCATAAAGATGATAGAATAATCATATGCTGCCTTTGATCAGAAACACCAGTAAGAAACGCATCTGTTCACGAGAACTGTGTTTTAAAGGATAGCACATAAACTTGGACAAATGCACAACAAATTGAATGCAAACATACATATCAACAGATGATTGACACATACAGCCCTTATTTTCATCTGCGTGAGAAGATGGTGAGTGATCGTAATTCATGACAGACCAGTCAATTAAAAGCAGTGATTGTGAGTGGAGTGAGAAGAAATCAAAAGAATCACTGAGAGACAATGATGTGAATTAAGTGAACGAACTGCTCTCGGCTAGATCTACCGTTTCAATCAGTTTCATCAGACGCGTTCGTCAATGCCGCTGCTGTATCTGGACTAATAACCCGGTGTAAAATAACTGGAAGTGCTATTTTATGACTTCTGGATCACTTCCATTTAGTTTTATTACATTAGAGATTCATTGCATATTATTAAATTAAATTAAGATACACAAACTAGGGAGAATTGCTCTTTATAGTGAAGTATGGCCTATAGGCTTTCCTTTCCCTCGGAATACAGGCTCTGTTTCAAAATCTAGTGAGCAGCCTCTCTGTCTTCATAGTCTGCATCAGAAATTTCATATTGCATAAAGAATTGAAAACACTCTACATAAACATCAAATTGATTACAAAATACTCAAAAAATTTAATATATATATATATATATATATATATATATATATATATAAATCACATACACATATTGTGTGAAATAGTAAATTTTTATTTATTTTTAACAATTTCTAATTGTTAAATCTATAATTTTTTTTTTTTTTTTTTTTTTATAATGCACATTTAATCTAAAAAATATTCAATTTTTATAATTATATTTAATGCATTATAGTTTACATATAAAATATCCAAAAAGGCATTTTAAAACTAGCATAAGCATTGTTTAGACCATTTTTTCAGCTCCAGAATGTGTCTATGATGCCTAAACAATGAACTCTAGGTTTTGAAACAGATCCAGAGACATGGTAGTAGTTTTTGAGGGAGATTTGTCTGACAGAGAAACTCAATATTCACACACTGTCACCTTTGTGCTCAAACACCAGTGCACTCACATTCATTTCAAATCAAACTTTTATTTCGAAATCTGGATGAAAAATTCATAAGTCAGGTTTTAAAATCTGGTTCCTCTGAATGCACAGATGTCATTCGTGCTTCACGACAGAAATGTTTTTAAACCAGTGTGTGAATATATCCTCGGTTCTGATCTGTATTGCACATTTTCACAGCTCCATAGTTTCCCATTCACCACAGAAACAGCTCTTACTGGCCTGATTTAATGTTAAAAGAGGATCACAGCCTTGGTTATGTCTTGATATCAGCCAGGTTTTTTTTTTTTTTTTTTAATGCAATATGGTTACATTTTTAATTGGACAACTATAATATATTTGTAAATTTATTAGCATTCTTGTTTTAAAATATTACTTTAAAATATGAATAACATTATTATTAATTACATGAGCTTTGATTTAATAAATCAAATATATCATTATATTATATAAAATTCAATCAATAATATAAATGAATGTTATATGCATATATATAACGATTAATCATGATTAATAACATCAAAAATAAATGTTTTTGTTTGCATAATATATGTGTGTGTTCTGTGTCTATTAATTATGTATATAAAAAATACACACATAAACAGTATATATTTTGAAAATATTTACATAAATAAAAATTATATAAATGTAATATATATATATATAAAATCTGAAATATATAAATGCATGTGTGTCTATTTATACATACATATTACATATACATATTAAACATACAATATGTAAACAAAAACTTTAATTTTGGATGTGATTAATCACGATTAATCGTTTGACAGCACTAATATATATAATATTTATATATATATATATATATTGTTCAGAATATTGTTATATATTAACAATAATTTCATAATATAAAATTTCATTCTTTCATGATCTTACACTTTTAATGCATTTTCAATATACATTTTCAGGATACTGAAGATTAAGGCAAGTTATGACATTCATAGAAAAGCAATGCATGTCAGATAGTCAGTAACTGCAGTGCTTTCTTGAAAATAACTCACCACAGAAAATTTCCCAGCTACGTCTGTGTGTTTCCATCAAGCATGTGATGACATCCAAAGATAACCAAGGCTTTACAGAAACACACCCTCTCATCTAATGCAGCACATTAAACTGTCAGGTGTTTCAGGAAGTCAGAGGCACTGCGAGGAGGACACGTGGAATCGTATCTTAAAGTCGAGAGGGAGATGGACGAGGCACTGACCTCGGGTCTGAAACTGTGGGGTCTGGTGTATCTACTGAGTCCAGGGCCTCCCCTGGCTGTGACGGAGCCCTTAGTGGAGCCCTGTCCCTGTGCAGGGGTCTCCGGGACACTCTGCTGGTCTAGACGCCAGTCCTGCTCCTCCCTGCGCACGTACTGTGAGTGAGGAGGGGAGGAAAGGGTCCAGGAGGAGGAGACAGAGGGAGGGAGGTGCGTGGGGATCGGTGAATGACAAACAGAATCCACACACACACACACACACACGAGACCAGAAAGAGTGGAGGGGGAAATAAAACTCAACGTGGGTTCAAGCCAAACTCAGAGAGTGGAATGCAAGGGTGAGGGGTCATCGACACACTGTGTTCAGAAAATAATAATGAATTAAAAAACAATGATCGAAATGGAAAACAGAAAGAAAGAGAGAGAGAGAGAGAGAGAGAGAGAGAGAGAGCAAGTGGGCTACAAGACAAAGAAAAGCGCAAAAAGAAACACCAACTTAAAGATGACGGTGTAGGAGAGAGACGAGAAGAGAACGAGGATGAGGAGGAACAGAATCATGGGCTGAAACATCTGGGGATGAAACGAGGGACGAAGAGAGAAGAAGGGAAGGGCCAAGGGGAAAAAAGAATGCAAAACACTGGTTATGAAGCGCATGCGATGGGGATACATGAGTCTTACAACCAATAACCCAAAATGTGCAGTGACTGACAGCTGATGCTAATAGTGTGTCGTGCCGAATCCAGCACCCGGTCAAAACCCTAATGATCAAACCAGTCCACTGCCTTAACCAACTGTAAAATAGAGCTCAATTAAAAATACATTTAAAAAAGCTATTCATTAAAATACTAATTTATTATTTTAATTAATAATTTAATTAATATTAGTATCAGTATTTATATTAAGTTAATAATTTAAATAATGCATGTAATTTATTTCAAAATAATTGTATTATTAGATTAATATTAATATTACGATATAACATTAAACATTCTATTTTCACATAATAAGATAATTAATACTTTAAATCATTAAAATAAAAAAAAGCAGTTACAAAGGCTAAATTATTATTTTAAATATTAGCTTAATTGATACAAATACGAATATCAACATTAACATTTATTAAGCTAATAATTATAGTCATAAATGTAATTAAAATAACACATTTCTAATCATTATTTTAATTATTCATTTTATTTATATTAAAGCTGATAATTTAAAGTAAAATAATGAAAACATTAACTAGTTAACAATTAAAAAAATAATACTTATGTTATATTAATTATTAAGATAATTAATAATTAGATCATTATTAAGCCAACGATTAAAATAATACATGTGCTTAATATAGTTATCTAAAAATATCTTAATGATTAGATTTACTCATATTAAAATAAAAAACATAATAAACACTCAAAAATATATAAATAATCATATTATTAAGGATTAATACTGTATAATAAGGATATTAAGCTGACTTATTTTACCTTTTCCATTTCACAAACAACTCATTCAAAAGTTGGATAATAAATAAGTTTGAGACCATTTTTGAGAGACACATGTCCATTTCCTGAAAGTAAAACAACTTAATGAAAAACACAGTTACACACACCACAGGTTAAAATTAAAGTTTGAGCTAGCTTATTAATTGGGTTGCCAAGCTGCTACATTAGTACAGATTTTTGGCATTAAAACAGAAAGATGCAATGATACTATTGTATTTATTTTATATTATATGACACATATAATTACCAATAATGTGTTGTTTAATTATAATTGTGATAAAGGCTAAAGGCTTTCAGATGAAGCATGACAAACATCTCTAAGGTGTGTAGGACATTGACAGGGTTTGGATGCGGCACGACGGCTAGCATGCTGCTCACAGCGAAGCCCAGCCATGCGATGGAAGCAGTGCTCTTAAACATCCTATATAAGCAGGAGAACAGGCTGTGACATCATGCTTGATGAAGAGTGTTTAGTGGTTGGATTGAAGAGACGTGACCCAAAGCAAAGAACCGCCCAGCATAACCGACGGCTTCCAACCAATGAACAAGAGCCAAATGAGCTAATCAACCAATCAAAGCGCAATTCAGACACTGTTAAGCTTAAATTTGAAATATCAAATCACATTCAGATGCTCAGTTCATATGACAAGCTACTAAAGCATCAATAGATGTCCAACCCGTAGTTACACATGGGTTATTTGTTGGAAAGTTGACTCATGTTATCATAAAGCAGTTTCAAAGCATAAAGCAGGAAGAAAGCTACAAGCAGTTCTATGGAGGGCAGCTTTCCGAGACTAGCATATATCACAATTAAACATTTTAAAATCATTCACTGAGACAAAAGACACAGCTACATTATTCTTGAGAATGATCAACCACATAAATAATAGTCACATAGAATATATCGAATATATATAAACAGAAATGCAATGTAAGCAATTCTTATCTGCGATATTGCATATTAACAGATGCATGCTCCACATGTTGCATCAAAATTAACTGTGCAATTAAAAAAACTACTAGATTTGTTAAAGGCCAGACCCCAGGTGATTGCAAACACATTTTACTGCCGTTTTAGTTCATGTTAGTAGGCTATACATTTAGGTCCAAAATTGACAAGTGCTCGTAAACAAAAATACAAAGGAGATCATTTTAATTCTGATTTAAGCCTTATTACATGCAACATGTTGGCATAAATATTAGGAGTTAGAACATCATGCATCCTCCTGCTTTTGTCAGAAGTGAAGTTTAAGGCCAGAAACTAAATTTTTAGCAAGTATGTGAATGCTGCTGCAAGTGTTTGGCCAGCGGGTGTTATTAGCTTCTAACAATGCAAGATCAATTTCATCCAGTGATGCATTGCAAAATGTGTTGGCAGTGCACTGAATGCAAGTATGTGCACCATTTAAGTGCTCATAGCTGGAGTCCATATATATGATGCTGTAAATTACACTATTTGTGACAAACATGCATGAAAATAATATTAACTAAGAAATACAAAATACTATCAAAGCCATGGAATAAAAAAAAAGAAGAACTGCGAGACACCACCTCAGAATTAAAAAAGACTCAGAATTGCGAGATGTAAACTCAGACCTCCAAAAAGAAAAGTCAAAATTTTGAAATGCAAATTTAGATTTCTGAAAAAATTATCTGGCTGTAAGAAATATTTATGACTGGCAAACATTTCTCAGTTTGCCCACTATTGGCACAGTCAATTTTGGACCCTGCAAATCAATGACAACCAAAACAACACACACACATAGCCTTGAGAAGCCATGCGGGAAATACCCCTTAAACTGCAAATGAAGCAATCAGTCAAGTTTGCATTATTTAGGAAAACAACTTACATTTAAATAAAAAAAAAAACTATATAACAAACATGATTAATGTAACCATTTTAAAGAAAAAGGAATGTTTTGGAGCAAAGAGGACCTGTATCTTGCAGTACCACCGCGTGTGATGTCACAGGGTTGGTTCACTCCGATGGCCAGTGAAGTAATATATAAATTTCTTTACATTTTAAACACGCTTGTTTTGAAATGGATGACCTTGAAAGCACTGTTAAGTCCATAATAAGTGTGATTATAGCATACACGGTGATGAGACCAAGCAGTAGGACATAAACCTGCTGTTTCGGGGTAAAGTGTGGATCGGAAACAATACTAATTTACGTGGATACTCAAGACTGTATTTGCTGATGAAGGCCTGAAAGAAAGCTCAATTTGGTAGCCCTTACTCACATGCTGTCCGAGCCGAACTGTGGCTTTGTGTGTGTGGCGCGAACAGAAATGAATATCTCGTTTGGAAATGGTCTATCACAGTGTGTAAAAAATGCATTTAAATATATTCCGTGCTGTCCCACACTTGAATGGTTTAAAACACTGTAATATTTAAACTGACAAGAATTAAAACATGAGAGAATGATAAACTTTATTGAGTAAGTAGCACTAGTCCGATTTTTCAGATGATTAGTGATTAGTAATATAAACGTTAGTTAAACATAAACATCCTGTTAACAGCAGGGAATCTAATTGTATTCGCAGGTGTACATAAAATATGATACGTACAACTGGTGAACCAATCAATGTAATGCATATGTCTTAATGGTCTGACATAACAATAAAATGCGACATGAATGATATTGTATGAAGCCGTTGTTTGTTTACATCACATTGCACCTCGCATTATGAAAACACTGGCTACGTTTACATGCACACAAATAATCCGTCTGTAGTCGGTTTTGACGGCTCACAGATTGAAAAACGTTCACATAAACATATTAATCAATCTGACTGAACTCGATGCAAATTAAATTTCAAATTAAAAAAGATGGTTTATTAGATTTTATCGATTGAGAGTGCATGTAAACACTCGATTGCACTGAACCACTAAACCTGAAAGGACTGCGCATGTGCTAGTACGCAGAAATTACGTAATAACATAAGACGCACGGCTCTTCGTTTTGAATAAAGCGTTGTATAAATGCGTCTCCAGTCATTATAAAACCCTCCTTTCACCCAGGAACTGTGAAGTGGAGCAGGACAACCTTATTTTGGATACTCATCCCGGTTTAGGTGTGGGGGGGGGCATTTTTTTCCCATGATAAATATGAGCAGCACAGCACAGTGGTTTATATATATATATATTTATCCAAAATTGTTGTTAAAAACAAATAAAGAAAACCTTGTAGGAGAGTAGTTATTATGTGCAAACTGTGAGAAACTCGATCCGATCACTTTATTACGCATTCATGTAAACACTACAATCAGATTAATCAATCGTAATGAATTCAGTCCGATTGAACCAAAAAGGTGTGCATGTAAACATAGCCACTGTTTGGGATACCGTGATCAAAACAGCATTTAGACAGTTTGAGGGACAGTTTGGCCATCAGAGGGAACGAACCCCGTGACATCACACGCAGTGGTACTGCAAGATGACGGCGCCCTTGCTCCAAAAGCTATAACAAAAAATTATAATGTTAAATAATGTTAAATTAACTGACTGCTTCACTTCCTCTTGAACACCCCCCTGCCCCAAAAGCAAGACAAGGAGACTGTGGGTAAGAGGATGGGGCAGGTAAAGATGCAGGTGTTTATGAGCAGGATTGAGAGTAATGCTGGGAAAGGAGAGATAAGGGCATCTTGGCTGAGCCGGGTGGCGCTCGGGGAAATATGCATTGCATTATGGGATATAGTATAGTATTCCAGGAGGTGTGCCCTATTGTATACTGCACATTTTGGCGAATGTAGTACAACAGGTCATCAGGGTAGTCCATGCATGCCGAAAATTTAAATACATACAGCAAAAATAGCAAAAGTGTTCTCAAAGAAAGACTGAGTGGTCAGTTAATAATGTTAATTGAGTGTTGTTCTGTGACGTCTGGTGGACTTGTTTAACTGCAATAGCACCAAAACTCTGTGTCTTTTTTTTCTTCTGCTGGTAACTCCCATTAATCTTTCACACGGCTCTTTTTTCACACATATCTTTCAACAACAACAAAAAAAGATAAGAAATATCACTGATGTCAAAGCAACTGCATAACCAGTTTGATAATCAAATACTCTGCTTACAGCTCCATATCTAAAGCAAGTCTACCTATTTCCCTTCTTATCTCTCAGTTGGGTGTTGTTTCTGGTTTTAGATGAAGAGATCATGCCAGCCTAATTTGTTGGAACTGCTTCCTTTCTGGTGCATTCAGGAATTTCGATATATGATACATGAAGAAGCAGAATCAATATAGAGGTGTATGCATTCTCAAAAAATGACTTTCAAATGAGGAAGCAGCAAAGGAAAAAAGGAAGTGGCCATGTCATGTGATCGCATGTGACGGCAAACACTGAATAAAGGTCGAGTTACACATAACTTACCTGGAAGTCCGTCACCAGATCCCTTCCCAGTGTCCCGATGGGCGAGTCCCTTGACATGGAGGTAACTGTGGAAAGGAAGCTGCTAGATTCGGTGAGATTGGGCATGGGGGAAAGGTCATCAACGCGGTCCCTTAGACCCTCCCCTAGGTGGTCCACTTTGTCCATGAATTGCTGGAGCTCTGAACGGAAAGCCCTCATGCGGGTGTTGATGGAATCCAGCACCTGAGAGTCGGGTTTAGATTCAGCAGAGTCCCCATCGCCTCTGAACTCCAAACCTTCTGCAAGAAGGTCCCCTCCCAGAACAACCAGTCGTCCTTCCCGGATAAGACTGTCCGTATCCGTGATGAGCCGCTCCACCGTTTTACCAAGCCGCTCAGCTTCACGCCTGACATTGTTGAGCGTCTCCCGGTCTTCCCGTCTTCGCTGGGCCAACTCGGTCACTCCCAGTTCACCAGGATCTGAGGGTTTCTCACCACTGACAAATCCAGAAGTTGCTGTTTTCTCAAACAAGTCATCAGAGTCGCTTTCCCCACCAACAGGACCTTCACGTTTGGGGTGGAGCAGCAGAAGCCTGGCCATCTCGTCCTCGTCTGGTTCCCTTCTCACGGGATCACTATCCACGTCACTATCCCTTGGGCTACTGGTGTGTATCTCCAAGTGTGCCGCCAGGTCACAGCGTTGCATGTTAGAGATTAGCACCCGGTTCTCGTACTGTAGCTTCATCACTTTCCCACTTAGCTCATTGATCTGGAGTCTTGCGGCTTTTAGCTCCTCCTGCAATGTGGCACCACTCCCTGTTCCCGGGAAACCATGACCTCCTCCGTTACCAGGTTTGAGCGTGCCACCATTTCCACCCTCGGCTCCCTCGGACTCCCGGTCAGCTTGGCTGGGTCCAAACTTGAAGCGGTTGAGCTCAGATGTCAGTTGCTTGTTGTGGTCCTCAATCTCAGAGATAGAGCGGCGTAGCAGCTCCGCCTCCTCTTCCACAAATTGCAAGTGTCGCCGCAGTTCGCTCGCAGATTCCAGGGCATCGCCACTATACGGTGAGGTAGGGACACTCGAGAAGGGTTCACGCCCAAAGCAGTCCCTCTCGTATTGGCAGCGTAAGTCTTCGTTTTCCGCCCTGAGTCCACGGTTTTCCACCTCCATTTCTACGATCTTCCTTCCCAGAATGTTGGCTTCCTCTTCCACCAGTTTGAGCCGTAACCGCAACTCGGCTTCCCGAGAGGTGTGGGGGCCTCCACCGGTCACCTCGGCCAGGGGCAAAGGGCTGTCCACGTCGCCGTATACTGATTTGTACTTCTGCAATTCTTGTTCCAGTTCATCCTTTTCACGGCCAAGTTTTGCCATCTTTTTACGCATAAGAGTCGATTCTTCCTTGGCAAACTGTAGCTGACAGCGCAGATCCGCACTGTCCTCCTGGAGAGAAGGAGACGTGAATGTGAAAGGCAATACCAAATTGTATGAGAACAGTCATCCTCGACAACATATAAAAAGTCTGTAGTCTATATTCTCAACAAGTATTGCACGTAGCATATTGTGTTTTGTTCTGTGCATGCTTTAAAATAAATGTTTCCAAGGGCAGGTTTCCCCAAAGAGCCTTTCAGTGAACGTTCATAAAATAACCTTTTTTTATGTGAATAACTTAATCTAAAGAACTTTTTTCAACTATAAAGAATGTTTTATGCACTGTAAAATTTCTCCATGGAATCACAGATGCCAATAAAGAAACTTTATTTTTAACCATGTATAAGGCTTGTGACCTGATCTTTATATTTCTTTGTACACACCTGAGTTAAAGACTTTTTATCTTTGAAGGTCTCTCTACTGCCTCGCCTCCGCAGAGCAGTCTGAAAGACAAAATAGAGGACAGGGAATATTAACAGGAATGTGAAAGTTAGGATACAGAAGGATTCAGAAAAAAAACTAAAACATTCTGCATAATAAAAAAATTGCATCTGATTTGAACACAGCATCAATCATGAATATCAAGCTTAAGTCGCTGTCCTTATGGTGGATCCAGGATTTCTTCTTATTATCTCAGAAAAAACATGAGAAACAACACTTAATGCATAACAAATAAAACTGCCAGTGGGATTTGGAGGTGTTCAGATGCTAAAGACAACTCTGGAAACAAAAATGCAGAGAATAAACAATGTTGCGCAATACTTGTGTGAGATTTTTCCAGTTTCAAAGCTGGATGTTCAACTTCAAGTGCCATTCTTTGGCACTTTACCATAATCAAATTTTGAAATTATAACTTTCAATTGAATGTAATGCATCATATGTGAATAAGGACAAACCAAGACAGTAGCCAAGCATTACCACAGATTAAACAATTTAAAAGACTGCATGTGACCGTAATACTGAATAATCCAGAGCACACTGATTGGACAGGTTTGGTGGTAGACAGCAAATCTGCTAAAAAATGTATATATTTTCAGGCTATTGTATCTCTGTAGGGGCAAATCATGCCAAATTCACAAGGATGAATCACAAAATTACATTCTCAGTGTTGCCAGCATATAATCCCCCTTACTTAAATCAAGAGTTAAGAAGGTCAACTTTGCCCTGCTTACTGATGTGCTGGTCTATCTTGAGTCATACACTGAACTTAAATAGCTGCTGCTGATGGCTGCGTTAACTTGAATCATTTATGGCCAGACAGATGGAAAGTGTGAGATGGACACAGGAGAGGAGGGAGTTTGACACTTTTTCGTCAACACACAGCAACAGTTCGAGAGAGCCTGGATACGACTCCAAAACATAGGAGGAGATGAGGTGATGTCATATTTATGTGCATGGGCTTGAGTAAGTCTGCAATATGGTAACAATTTTCCCATTCACGTTCTGACATCCTCCAATGAAGTCATCACCACTAGCTGCCGCACAAACAGCAATCACACAACCAGTAGGAAAAACTTGACATTTCTAAGCATGCTTCATCAAACGTCTTTATTACTGTTGCTCACACTTAGATTTAGTGATTCAAACAAATGCTTTAATCCAAAGTGACTTTTGTTGCTTTTTGTGGATTAGTAAATTGTATACTGTGATTGCAATGACCTTGCAAGCATCTACAATACGCTAGCAACTGCATAGCAATGCTTAACATGTGAAAACATCTCAGTAGCCACATTGCAGTGCCATGGAAACCACCCAGAACATAATTAGCATTGTTGCAATGACTTTTGCAATTGACAGGGAGACTGCAACATGTTTTCATAACACACACAGCTTAATTTACAGAAATGCATTAATGCTCTAGTCCGCAAAACATTCTTGCTAGCAAACATACGGTTTAAAAATATGCTTAAATATGCAACAATAATGCCATGCATCTGCTCTGGATGCAGCTTTAATGAAACACTTAAACCGATAAACAATGGGCTCTTTTATAATGTTCATTTCCTCTGTCTTCCTCAGTTTTCTGTCCCTCTTACATTTGCACGATTATCTAATTGGAAAGGCATTACAGCACGCCTGTACTCTGTTTCCTGCGTGAATGTTTTTCCTACAGGCTTATGTAATGTAACGGGTGTAGCTTAGTTACAATGCATGATTTAAAAAAAACAAAGCTGCAGAAAACCCAAACTGAACCCTCGTTGTTAAACCACACTGTACACTCTCATATTCAATGTGATCACATTAATAAGAAAAAACACCTGACAAAAAATACTTTTATTCTGTAAAGACACATCAATCTAATCAAAATTTCAAATAAATGCTGTTCTTTTGATATTTCTGTTTCTACTTAATCAGGATTTCCACAAAAAATATTCAGCAACACAACTGTCTTCAACATTAATAATAATCAGAAAGGTTTATTTAGCAGCAAATCAGCATATTAGAATGATTTCTGAAGATTATGTGACACTGAAGACTGGAGGAATGATGCTGAAAATTGTAATAATATTTCATAATATTACTGTATTTTTGATTAAATAAATTCAGACCTGGTGAGCAGAAGAAGGTTCTTTTAACAACTTTAAAAGATTGCCCCGACCCCAAAACTTTAGTGTATATAAAGTTAATTCTGGATTTTTATCTCACACTTCTGATTTTTTTTTTGCAAGATATGAACTCAAATTGCTAGATGTAAAACTCAAAATTGCAAGAAAAAATACTTGCGATATAAGCTTGATATTCGGGGTTAATAACTTGCAATTGTAAGATACAAACTCACAACTCTGGGAAATGAAGTCAGCATTGTGAGACAAAAAGTCACAGTTTACCTTTTTTATTTGTCTGGTGGAAACGAGCTTGAATATTGTTGATAGAACATTCATCATCAATTATTTTTGCTCTTTCGTTTCACTTTTGGTGTGAAAAGGCATTTTTAATGGTGTAAATTCAATGAAGAGCATTTGCTTAGCCTAGTGCTTTTCTCAAGCAATATTGTTCCGCTTTAGAAAAAAATGTGTGTGTTTCAGCTTCCAAATGAAATATTGTTATTTGGTCATTTCTATGAAAGTGAATAATAGCTACAATGTGTTTTCGAGGGAATTAAAAGCATTTTAGTGTAATGAAGTTAGACAGAAACACAGTTACACACTCGCTCTATTCAGCATGAGCACAAAGCTTCAGTCATCGTTCTCTGCTGCAGATAGAGGTTATTCTCAGACCTAAGCTGATCTCACATCAGAATGTGTCAATTGGTTTGGAAAGGCTGACATTGCACCTGCAGGTCCAGGATCAGTGTTCTGGAAACTCTGCGTGAGGCTCGTCTCCATCTGCTGTCTCCGGCAGGAGGTCTTTGTGAATCAAGCAAAATACATTCGGTCATTCTTTATTCAATGCTCCAAAAAAACCTTGAACACACCAATTAATGAATCTGCACAAAGGAAGAATCTGCCATTCAAAGCAGCAAGATGAGTTTTATTTTAGCAAACAGACCCATTTACTTGTATATGTTTGCATAAACACAAAGATATACTGTATCTGTATTTGGGGAAATGCAAACACTTATGTGGAAGCACATTTCTGCCACAGAATATAATATGAAGAAGGTAATTGCAACTTTTTTTTTCTTGCAATGCAAAGTAGCAATTTTTTTTACTATTTTGAGTTTACATCTAAAAATGTTGACTTTTCAGACAATTTAGAGATATAAAAAGAAAAAATTAGAAAAGTGAAATATAAATTCAGAATTCTGAGATGTCAACTTGCTAGAAAAAAAGTTTTTATTATTTTATTCAGTGGTGGAGATGGGCTTTCATACTTCAATAGTTTTTAACCTAATTCAAATGGAATATTTTAGTCAATATTTGTATTCTGGCTTATAATGGATCTGCCTATGTAGGCAGGAGAGCTTTAGTGTTTTCTTGTATGACTCACCGGTCTCTAAGTGTCTCTGTAGCCTAAAACCACTCTTTACTAAGCGTCCTTGTGGTTAGTTGAACATTAGCTATTACAGAGATGTTTCCTGCTTGCTAGTTCATGTGTGTTCTGCATCAATGAACACTAATGAATGCTCGGTTCTCTAATGGAGGGTCAATATTTACCATCCCGCCTCAGATTTCACATTACCTTTGAATCTGTAGATGACATAAGCTTGTACAAACACATTTTTATAATACTGCAAGGCCTCTCTCAGGGCTGCTCGATATCTCTCTCTGCTAAAGGCTTGTTAGGGACGAGAAAACAAAAATACGATGGAACGCCTCTCAAGGGTTTTTTTCTCTTTTTCACAAAGACTGATGGAGATGATGTTTACAGCCGATTGACCGCTGTCTCCTGGATGGCATCAGAAGTCAACAACCTTTATGACGACACACAACAGCATTCGCAATACTTCTTGCTTCTGCAATCTGACATATTTCACACCGAAACAGAAAAGAAAATGCATATTTACAAGTGAAACTAAATAATCAGCAGGAAATTTGTATTTCTTCCAATCCAAAATAAAAAATAAACTCTCTCTCTAAGATGGGTTTATGATATAATAAACTCATTAGGTTTTTTTATATAGAAGCTACAGAGAAACAAAAGGCTAATTAGTCGCTAAAGTCTTTAGAACATTTTAAACAAGATGCCACGTCGAGACAAACAACCAAATACACTCATTTGAAGAATCAAATTAAGACTTGTAATGTGATTTTAAGCAAACTGATATGTTTATCTACAAGCTCTCTGAGCTTTAGTGTGTGAATACTGTGAATGTGAGACAACAGTGTAGTTCTTAAACCCAGTACATCATTTAAAGCTGGTAAGAAAATAAAATTCACCCTTTTTTCTAAATGCATGATATAGATCTTCATAATATTCAATCATAATATCCTCATATCAAACTAAAAAAACATACAGTATCAACTGAAAAAAATCAGACACTCTGAGATAAATGTTTATACTTAATTATATATAAAAAGTAATCAATTTAATATTTTAAAAATCTATATCTATAATAATATATATATATTTTAAATCTATTCAGACTTTCACATCAGTTTATGCATGAGAAAGTCAACAACATTGGAATGCTTGCATCAGCTGAAAGAAATTTTTTTTGTTCAAAAGTCAACATTTTAGTGGCACATCACATCAATTTATTTTATTCATTAATTTAGGATAGCAATCTTGTAGTTTAAAAAGTAGCATGGCAACATCAATGTAATGGGTTTGACTCCCAGGGAACGCATGACCTTAAATATTACAGAAATGTTTCCTGCTAACCTCATGTGTGATATGCATCAGAGAACGTTAATGAATGCTTGTGTTTCTAATGGAGAGTCACTCTATTTTCTAACTGCGTGTTATAGATCTGATGTGATCAATTCATCTGCGTGCATGTTTCATCTATAAACAATATCCTCATACTTTATAACAGCAATGTGATGGGTTCGATTCCCAGGGAATGTATTAACTTAACAAATGTAATGCACTGTACATTGCTATGCATCTGCAAAAATGCATGAATGTAAATGTAAATATTGAGGACCACAAAGCTACAGGCATGCACTAAAAGATGCAAATGAATCGACCTATGAGGTCTGAACCAGAAACATTACAGATACAAGCCCCAAAAACAACCCTACAACAATACAAAAGCAGTCTGGGATCAGAAGGTGTTTTTGTGTCTCATAAATACTCGATCCATCAGAAGAGCGCTGGGCCGGTGAAGCGTTGTGATAGTGTGTGTACTCACACGACACGCTGACGATGAAGCCATTCTCCCACAAAACACTACTGAAACAGTCACGCTCTGTTATTCTCACTCGATCTGACTGATGAGTCAGAACAGCAAGATACTGACATCAAAGGAAGACCGGCAAAAACAGATTTTCTGAGATACAGCAGATGATAAAAATCAATGCATTTATGTCTTTCGCGTGGTCATGATGAGTGCATTTTCTAAAAGAACAGCAAAAACAGCGGCAATCTCGTTGCCAGTTCATTTTGACAGGTACATTTCTTTCTGTGGGAGTTTGCTGCGAGCGCTGGCTCACGTCACATGTAGCCTCTAGTGTAATGGATGTGTTTGATGACATGGTTGATGTGTGGGAACAGATAAACCAGACTGAGAAGCCAGAGGGGTCTGAGATATGCCAAACCCTCTTATTTTACTCTTAGTACATTCAAAACTCAAGAGCAAAGTGATTTACATTCTGAGAAACACTCAAAGGCAATACAATGTACATCACTTACCATGCATCAATTTGTGTACAGTTTGCATGCTGTCTATAATAATGATGATCAGTGTTCTGATTCGTGATATGCGGAAGCATGCATGCTGAAGGATGCATGGATGTTGTTTCTAGTAAATGTTAAGAGCCATATGCTAATGCTAACATGCAGACACAAAGTATTCTCTATGTTTTGTGACTGCATGTTAGCATTAGCATCTAGCTCTCCTGTTCGGGCTCGACTAAACTCAACCAGGGTTCAAAAAGTAATCAATAACTAATAAAAAACAACTTCTGTGTAACACTTGGGATTTGTTTGGAATTGCATACTATTGTAGAATGTCTACTAGAAGTATGCATATTTAATGCATAAAATGCATGCTAATATGTGCAGTTCACAACCAAAGCTTATATTGTGCAAGACACTGTATCCAACAAATTCAATGCACTTGAAACAACCTTCAATTCTCTAGCATATAACAGCATATAACAGTTTCATATGCTACAGTATTCAGTATCTAATACACGCTTTACATTTTGCCAGTATTCGATTCCAAACACAGCCCATGAATTCTCAGTAGCTGGTCTGATTCCATTAGCATTATGTATATGATGATAAGATGTGTCCGCTGTTGTCAGGAGACCTGGAGAATCCTCTTAGCTGATAATCTCCGTCTAGGATTCTGTCTAGAGAAGTCAAGGGATCCTGTGTGTATTACCATGCCCACATGGGCCGCACACACACTCCCAGAGGGCGTTCTAGACACAAGCAAGCCTTCTCCATCACTACAGTGAGTGTCAAACACAATGGAAGCTCTTTTAAGCTCTCTCATTTGGCTAAAGAGATGCGGTGGTCTCTGGAGAGTTGAGTATGTGATTGTATGTGTGTGTGTGTGTGTGAGGAGGGGTTGGTGTGTGTCCAGCTGGTTAGTGAGGGGCTGTCTTTGCACTCAAAGACAATTCCTCTGGTCTCTCTGGGTTAGTGGGTTCCCTGTTGTGATCGGTTAATGGGGGGCGGAGCCTGCAGTCACTGGGCAGCTGGTGAGAGATTACCTCAGCTAATGTCTTCACAAACACCCGCTTCCCAAAATCTCGTTAGCGCATTGGATGAAGGACAGAAGCTTAAAGCATAGATTAATTTAATGCATTTATTTAAAGAACTATACATACGTGTCCTTTCAAGTTTGTGTACATTTTCTGAAGTGAATGCAAATATGCATTGCTTTATATGATATATGCATTACATGTTATTACTAAATCATTTCAGTTTTATACATTATAAAATAGATAAGTTGTACATTATGTATATAAATACAGTACACACACACACATACACGCATTTATTTTGTGAAAAGTGTGTTCATCCCACAGGTGTAATGGTTTTTATACTGTACAAACTGTATATTCTGTGGCCCTACACCAACCTGACACCTAACCCTCACAGGAAACTTTGTGCATTTTTACTTTCTCAAAAAACCTCATTCTGTATGATTTATAAGTGTTTTGAAAAATGGGGACATGGGTTATGTTCTCATAAGTCACCCTCTCCTTGTAATACCTGTGTCATACCCATGTCATTATACAGAGTTGTGTCCTGATATGTCACAAAAACATGTGCACAAGAGCACACACACAAACACACACACATATACACACACATACACACTACTGGTCAAAAGTTTGGGATCAGAACGATTTTTATGTTTTTTTTTTCAGGAGTTTCTTATGCTCATCAAGGCTGCATTTATTTGATAAAAAATACAGTCAAAAATGTATATTGTGAAATATTATCACGATGTAAAATTATTTTTTTTTCTATTTTAATTTTATTTTCAGCATCATTCCTCCAGTCTTCAGTGTCACATGATCTTCAGAAATCATTCTAATTTGATTATTTATTATCAGTACTGGAAACTGTTGTGCTGCTTAATATAGATTTATTTGAAAATATATGTATTAAGAAATTCTAGTTAATTATACAAATTCTACATAATTATTTAAAAAAATATTTAAATAAAATTTTTAAAAAATTATATACATATTAAAATGTAGATATATACATTTATATACAATGTATATAATATATACAAATATTTAAAATGTTCTTCTGATACATATTATAGTTAGTTGAAGCTAACACATAACAATAAAGAGCATTATGTCAGAAATGAGCTGATATGAGGTCAGAGATATATCAGCTGATTCACAGTAGTTTTGAATGTGTCAGATCTGTTAATGAACCCGTTTGCTCTCAGCTGAACACAGACACCTGCTCCCTGTCACAAAAAGAAGATGAAGGGAAAACAACAACAGCTCTTTTTCCCTTGAGATGTCCAGTTAAGCTTTGCATTGCCATTCTGCGGGCTGGTTAGAGTCCTCCATCTGGACTAATAGACTCGCGGGCGACATGAACAGGATGGAGTCCACCTGGACCCCCGAGGACTAGTCAACCCGAACCACTCCTGCCTCTTGACAAGGTTATTCAACACACAAAGGAATGTGAGCTGTGTTAACCTGTCCGATCCCTTAGTTATATCTTATATTCTCCTAATGCTAAGAATTAAGCTGGGGTTTGTATTGACATACATGATATCTCTAATAATGCATTGCAGTTTGTTACAGAACAGATTATAGATGATGCACATCACAGAGCATCACTGTTGAAATGTCAAATACTGGTGTGTTTGTCGCTCTCATTCTCACAGCTATCCTCTGTTTCTCAGTTTCTCCTTGCCAGATACTGTGATGTAGTTTTGTCCACTCAGGGGAGGAAGGGCAGGGTCTGTAATAATGTCTACAGCGTTACAGTTCATCTAAAGCAATAAAAAAGGATGCAAGAAAGGATGTTTCAAATGGCTTTGCTTTCACAGAATATTGTATCCTATAATGCAATCTGCTTGACCTTCCATTGCTGCAGTGACAAATGAACCGAAAGTGAATATCAAATGTGATTTTTAACAGGTCCGCATTGAAATTAATCATTTAATCCTGTTAAGCCTGAATAATAAAGGAACAGTTTATTGAGGTTTAGGCAAAATATTAAAAAAATGCATGTGTTTTCCATTTCCAATATGACCCACTAGGCTTTAAATGACTCGTATAACCTGATATAGTGAGAAAATGAAGAGGTGGGGGGTTAGCTCAGTTTTTTCAAAGGCACAAACTGAGCGAAGAAATTAGAAATTCATACATCATATATGATACAATACTGTTTTACATGCATGGTTTAAAAAATGCATTTAACCAAAAACAAGTGATTTTATATTGTTGCAAAGGGATATGCCAAAGCAATACAAATGCATAATGAAAACATGTATTTCTTTTCAAAAATGGCATTCTCTCAACCAAAAAACAATGCCACCAGTTGAATTAATAATGCATAATACTGGTTTTATGACAACACTGTTGCATACTTGTTGGAGCATATATTCTGCAAAAATTGTACTGCTTACAAGCTATTTACAAAAACAAGTAGGCAGTGTACACAGTGTAGTATGCAGTACATAAGTATTGCATTGTAAACACAGCCAGAAAAAAAGATGAAAGTGATGTAGCGTTGAGAGTCAGTCACACACACACATACACTGTTTTTCTCACCAAAGAAACGTCTCACACCCTCAATATAACAGTCGCGGAAAACGAGTGCACACATTGCTTTATTTTTAGAAAATGCTAATGCTAGGCGCTAACATCTGAACAGAACCTGCAACGTTTCTTTGACTTGGAGACAGAATTAAATTAACGTCCCACAGCAATGCTTTGATAAGCGGCACGCTGCTTTGAAGATTAACTGCGTTCAGTATTTTTGTTTTTTACCCTCTTCACACTTAGATCCAAAGCCATTTTGCCAAACTGGGACACTTGTTCATTAATGCTGAATTAAATTATTTTGTGCTTTCACAAATATGACAATTTGACTTTGAAAGCTCGACTCAACTTTCATGCACGCTTTCTTTAGAGGTCATTAACAAAGTAACATATTAAGATGGTTTTTGGACATGTATTAGGGATTTATGTTGCCTACAATAATATATGAATGCAAACATTTCTAGCTAATAAATAAAAAGAGAGAGTTTATTTTTATATTCATATTGTATGGTCAATTTTTGTTAGGGTACCATTAGGCTGCCATTAGGGTAGTTGTATATAAAAATGTATAACAAAATAAAAGTTTAGTATAGTGTCTTCTCGTGCCAAAAGGTCAAACGAACTAAAACACTATTCTTGTGTATCATTTCGACTCTGTTACACCAAAGAAACTGCTTGATTCAGATGTTAAAGGGAAATATTAAACTGGTGATATTGAGCACAGTATTATTTGTGTGGATTGGATTGAGCGTGCACACAGTGTCTAATCTATTTAGCTCGAATCTTGTGTTTTATTTTTACCTCTAAGCCAAGCAGCGAAGATTAAAAGAGCTGTGCAGAGCACTTATCTCCTTCAAATGTGTAAATACAGATATAAAGACAGTGAAATAAATATGCTGCTTCAAATATTACACATTCATTTTTGGGTGAACTATTCCTTTATGAAAAGAGCCCACACAGAGATTTCTGTGAACATTTCTTTGCAATGCAACAATTGACTGTGTGTATTTTATGTAAAAGAACAAATACTCAAAGGAATATATTCTCAAATGTTCTCAGATGAAACTTGGTTTAGAAATGCTGGAAAACAACCTGAATCCTTAATCCACATAATTACATTTAACAGCATCCTATGAAACCAGGTTGAAATACGGGTAAACACTGTTAGAGCACCATTTAATTTGCATGCTGATCTATTTGAACTAAAGTCTAAAGCACGTTCTGGATGTGTGTCTGCAGTGCGGTGCATTACAAACGACAGGGGGTCATTAGTGACCCGCAGCACATGAAACAACTGAACTGTTTACAAAAACCTCCAGAAGCTGATGCCATATCACAGCCTGACAGATATAAAGCCTCTCTCTCTCTCACACACACACACACACACTTCCTCTCCTCCCCCGTGAGGCAGGAATCTGTCAGGAGGTTTCATAACAGGCAGCTCAGTTGGATTAATTGTGTTCGGGGTGCCAGTCCCACTGCAGGAATCAGAGCAGACAGCAAACAGCCTGGACACCAGCGATAGCACACACAATACATTTCCATACAAAGACAGCAAAAAGCATCCTAAATTAACTTACATTTAAAAACGTGAATTTAAATATTTTATTGCAATGAAAAAAATAATAATTTCATGGAATTTCTTTCTTTTTTTATTTTTTATTTGTTTGTATTATATTATATTATATAAAAAGAAGCGTATTTTTACGACCAATAAGATTGTTTTTTTACACATTTCCTCTAAAATTCTCAATACCCAAATGCAAAATAATAATACAAAAATATTAAACTAAATTGTAATATTTTTAATATTATTTTTTTATATTGTGTACAAAATTTTTTTAGATTATAATTATTTTTCTATATTATAAATGTATAAATAAATAGACAGACACACACACACACACACATATATAGTACTGCTTTTAAAGGGGGGGTGAAATGCTATTTCATGCATACTGAGTTTTTTACACTGTTAAAGAGTTGGAGTACTCCTTCCGGTTTGTCACAAGTTTCGGAAAGTTTTTTTCGAGTATAATTTCCTTATATGGGTCCTGAGGCACTTCTGCCGTAAGAGCGCGCGCTCCCGTATAGCAGGGCACTGAGAGCACAACAGACTTCACTGATCAGAGCGAGAGCGTCGTGAAAAGTCACAAAAGAAGTGTGTTTTTGGTTGCCAGGGCAAGACAACCCTGCACAGATTACCAAAAGAGAAACAGCATTAAGGGACCAGTGGATGGAGTTTATTTTTACAGAGCATCAACGGAGTTGTGCAAGTGTTTGTGTTTGTTCCCTGCATTTCGAAGATGCTTGTTTTACAAACAAGGCCCAGTTTGACGACGGATGTGCGTATCGTTTATTTCTTAAGGATGATGCAATCCCAAGGAAAAAGGGTCACGATCGTGTGTTGGAACAGCAGGCGGTGAGTAAAACTGCTTCAAATATCTCTGTCTCCTTGTTAGTGCGTCCCCTCCCATGCCGGAGACCCGGGTTCGAGCCCCGCTCGGAGCGAGTCGTTGCTGCTGCTGCTCTCGTTCAGTTTCAGCCTCTGGATCTGATTCTGGATCATAAATAAACGGCTGAATCTGACTGTTAGCCATGGTTTGTTTTGGATGATGTTTTTTTCCTCACTTTAATGTCACAGCTTCCACATGCTCTCAACGCAAAAGCCTACTGGAGCTCGTGATTCTTTAGCTCCGCCCACACGTCACGCCTCCAGCCGGTCGTGTTTTTCCGGGTTTTTTCGGTACAGACTATCTTTCTCTTATGAATATAATAAAACTAAAGAGTTTTTGGATTTATGAAGGATGCAGTACTACTCTATATGTACTCAAGATTAACAGGATATTGAGTGAAAACGAGCATTTCACCCCCCCTTTAATGTAAAAAAGTTCAGGAAAAACTATGAAAAATCCAAACACCTTACATTAATGCAAATATGTGTGGAAAAATGTGTTTGATGTTATATAAATAATACCACAATTAATGTAAACACCTAATTGTCTTAAATATACAAGCATACTTTACTTAATTTCCTAATTTCAGCTTTGAGCATCTAATTGCTTAATTATCAGCTATGTTGCGATTCCTATAGCTTTACTCACTTGCCAGAATTGTATTTCTCACGTTTAATGTTAGCAAAATGCTTAATTTTGACTCTTAATATGAATATTGAAGGTTCAGTAAAACAAAGCACCAAAGACACTAATAAGAACAAGAAAAGAAGACAAACACAAGACAAAATATCACCCAAGAAACTGCAAACACAGCAGTTTAAGCCACTATTAATATCTACGGACCAGAAGAATGCACCAAACAGAGCAGTGTTATATTATGAAGCACAGGCGTGTTGAAACAATGTACTTTGAGAATCCTGAAATCTAGAGTCGCACCGTCCTGAACTCAGATGACATTAAACGCTGTATTTTTAGTTCAGAATGGCTCTTTCAAAGACAGATCAGTATTTAGATGCTTAGAGCGGAAACAGCATCCCGTCTGTCCTGCTTCACCACATTCCAGTCTGTTTAGCGTGTGAATGAATCATCCGAACCTCTGCAATGCGTGCCGTGCAGGTGAAAAATAAAGGTGCTTTGAAAAGTTTTCACTGATCAAGAGACATTTTATTCTGTATTTACTCTTCTTGAGTTGCTATAAGATTCTTTGGATATTAAAAAAAGTCCTACTATCAAATTTTTGCATGTTAATTCAAATGAATGTTTTCCTTTTCTTTCATTCATTAATTTGCTATATTTTTGTATTTTTTATTAATTAAAAAAATATATTTTTAATTATTACTTTTGCATTTTGTATTTAGTATTTAAATGTATTTGTGTAAATGTGTTTTGGTATTTTGTGTTACCCGTTGATAAATAAATAATTAAATAAATAATACGGTTTGAAGATATACATCATCCAACATTATGAAATGTAATGACATATACACAGAGAGATTAAAAAAATGCTTTCTAAAGAATAATGTGCATCAATAAATCGTTCTCTTTAAGACCAGGAATGTGCATTAAAAGCAAATAGGGTCAGTTCTGATTTCATGTTGAGTTTAATATTTCAATCATTTTAATATCTAAAGCCGTTAACGTCGAGTCAAGGTCGGCATTCCCATTAAACTAAAGATGGAAAAGCATGTAAATTTAATTGAACATGGCAGTGTGCAAGAAACGGCATGATTCTCCATTTCATCCACATCTGTTGTGTGTGGGGCGAAGGGAGGCGTGGGAAAATGAAGGGTATGGTGTGATGAACGCTGAAAAAGTGGAGCTAGACGTTTTCTGGGGCAAACCTCCAGAGAGACGCAGTATAGCTCTCAAAGCGCTAACACTCATTAAATCTGCCCTTGTGTGTGTTTACCCTAGCAAAATACAGGATAAATATTAATACAAAAATAAAACAAAAATCTATGTAGCCTATAAAGGCTGACTGATCTGTTTTTAAAGGAACAGTTCACCCAAAAATGAACACAAGAGTCTCTAAGTTTGCTCTAAAAAGCATTTTGAATTTTCTGTTGAACAGAAAGGAAAGAAAGCCATACAGGTTTCAAACGACACGATGGAGAATAAACTATGACAGCATTTTCATTTTCAGATGAACTGTTCCTTTAAGAAGATCTGTCGTTCTCCCCAGGGGATGTTTTAGCAGATCTCAGAGAATCAGAGGGGATTCTGGGACACCAGTGCAATGATTCACTGTTGTGATCCTCAGCTGTTTGAACTGCAATAACAAGGGTATAGCGTGCACACATACATATTTGTAAAGCGGCTCTAAAATCTGAAAAATACTATATAAAAATACAGTAAAATTAAGAAATATTATTACAATTTAAAATAGATTTTCTCTGTGTCAATATCTTTTAAAATGTAATTTATTCCAGTGATTCAAAGCTGTATTTTCAGCATCATAGCTCCAGTCTTCAGTGTCACATGATCTTCAGAAATCATTCTAATATGCTGACATGTGCATCACATCCACATTTACTCTCCTCCACACTGCAGTAGAGCATTCATCCGCATGTACAGACGGCTCTACCCATGACTCAGTCTTTCCAGATTAGATTCAGATTAACCTGACCAACTCCAGAGTAACTCCTCAGCATCTGATTACAGAAGCAGAGCAACCGCTACGACCTCTCATGCATTAATGCACAGGACAGCAGGCTTCAAAGTTAATGTATTCATCCATACTTCAAAGCAATTCACAGTACACTAACAGTGGGAGGAAGTGCTGCCTGGGTTTAACTGCCTTATTCAACAAAGGTGATCCAGCAGGATTTACATCACAGCATTTTTACAGTCTGTGAATCATTTCCAGGTTTGTTTGAACTGCTCTCAAGTAATATTCAGGGTTATTTACAACTTACGCCTTATAATGCAGTCGGTTACCACAGAAAATTATTTGATGAAAAGAAGCAGTAATGCACTTGTCTGCAATACTAATAAGCAATCAAGTGCAGTAACACATTTCAATATGGCTAACTTTTAAATACTTTATGGTATTTAAAGAAGCAGCCAAGAACTAACAATTTTATCCAATCATCTCAATTGCAAAAAAATGTCCCAATTTACCTGTATTCACCTTATTGCTCATGGCTTAATGCATTAACAAACATTAAAAAGATCTTATTATGAAAATGCTAAAAATATCTACGACACTAACTCAAACGTGCAAACATATCTCATTTTAGGACTAATTTTTAGCAAAGATTTATCCATGATATTCGGGAAAAAAAATTCTTAATGCTGCATTAACCAAATCACATTTTTTTATTTAAAAAAAAATAATAATATGCTTCAGGATTTCATTGCAAGTGCATTACTGTAAATGCATTTAAAAAATAAAACTAAAAACTAAATCAGCTAAAAGACTGTCCCCACAAGCTAATGAATAAAAAGATGCACAATCGCCACACTACTTCACAAATATGCTTTTAAAGATCTCCTCTTATAAAAGTCTGCCCTCTTTGATCAAGTTCAATGAAAGTGTGCACTATGCACAGTTATCTAATATGTAATACAGAAGTGTGTTGTACCTCTTTGGCTCTCTCGAGCTCGTTCTGCAGGGCCTGTTTGGAGATCTCCACCTCGATGAGATTTTGCCTGAGCTGCTCGTTTTCATCCTCCGCCCGTGTGCGCTTGTCTTCCACTGTCTCCAGTTCATTGTGCAGACGCACAGATACATCTTTGGCCACCTGTGGACAGAAGGATGCCTTTTATTACCTTGTTTTCATCTCTGATTAGTTCGAGAACTTAACCAATGTTACCTTAATGTTATCTTAATGTCAAATCACATATTTAACCCCACACATCGTTTATTAAAAAGCACCTTGAGGTCCTGCTCCAGACCGCGCAGAAGCTCTCCATCAACGTGTCCGGTCTGAGCTACACGCAGACTCTTCTGTTCAGTCTTGCGCATGCGGTACTGAAGGATCCGGCAGTTCCTGTTGGAGCGGTCCAGTTCCCTGCGCAGTTCCTGGAGCTGGTACACCTCCTCCTCCAGGTAACTGTCCCTGATCTCCTCCATCTCTGCTCGCAACTCGTCCACTTCATCCTAAAGCAACCGAATCAGGATTAGAATCAGAAAGAGAATCGAAAACAGAACTAGAATACAAATTTGAATCAATGAACATGAGAACTAGAATCAGGATTAGAGAAGGAGAATCAGAAATCAGAATTGGACTAGAACTAGAATAAAGATCAGAATTAGGAAGAAAACAACAGAATGTGAATTAGTATTAGAAACATAAGGAGAATAATAATCAAGAAAAAAAAATGTATTAGAAAGAAGAATCTGGGTTAGAATGGATAGAATTGGAACTGAAACCAGAACTAGAATAGTCAGTATTAGAATGAGAAATCAAGACAAAAATCAGGATAAAATTCTGAATAATACTCATTCAGGAGTCTGATTAAAATGGATCTGATTATGAAATAAATATACTTTTAGTTGTATTAAAATCATGATAAGAAATAGAATGAACAGTAGAATCAGAATGAGATTCAGAATCAAATTGAACATCAGAATAAAAATTTGAATGGAAACCAAGAGAATGAATATTAGAATAAGAATTATAATCCCAATCAGAATAAAAATCAGAATCTGAATTACAAACAGAGAACTGGAAACAAAACTAGAATACAAATTTGAATCTAAACATAAGAACTAGAATCATGATTAGAATGAAGAATCAGGATTATAACAGAGATAGAATTAGAACTGAAACCAGTACCAGAATAGTCGGTATTAGAATGAGAATCAAGAATAAAATCAGGATAAAATTCAGAATAATACTCATTAAGGAGTCTGATTAAAATGGATCTGATTATGAAATAAATATACTTTAAGTTGTATTAAAATCATGATAAGAAATAGAATGAACAGTAGAATCAGAATGAGATTCAGAATCAAATCAGAATAAAAATAAGTACGGAAACTAAGGGAATGAATCTTAGAATAAGAATTAGGATCACAATCAGAATAAAAATAAAAATCAGAATCTGAATTTGAAACTGAAAGAGAACAGGAAACAGAACTAGAATAAACATTTGAATCATTGAACCTATGAACTAGAATCAGGATTAGAAACAGAAGGAGAATCCTGACAGAAACCGAAAAAGAATGATAATCGGAATTGAAACCAGAAATAGAATTAGAATTAGAATGAAGAATCAGGATTATAACAGAGATAGAATTAGAACTGAAACCAGTACTAGAATAGTCGGTATTAGAATGAGAATCAAGAATAAAATCAGAATAAAATTCAGAATAATACTCATTAAGGAGTCTGATTAAAATGGATCTGATTATGATCTGCAGGATTAAAATAATATTAAAAATCAGAATGAACAGCACAATCAGAGTAAGAGTCAGAATCAAAATGAACATCAAAATGAAGTAAGAATGAAAAGAAGACGTATCATATTTAGAATTCAAATCAAAATTAGAAACTGAATGAGAATGAGAACAAGAATTAGGATTAGAATCAGAATAAAAATATGAATCAGAATCTGGATTAGAATCAGAAAGAGAATCGAAAACAGAACTAGCATAAAAATTTTAATCAGTGAACATGAGAACTAGAATCAGGATTAGAAATAGAAAGAAAATCCGAAATCAGAATTGGACTAGAACTAAAATAAAGATCAGAATCAGAAAGAAAACAACAGAATGTGAATCAGTATAAGAAACATAAGGAGAATAATAATCAAGAACTACAATGAAAATCAGAATTTGGATTATAATCAGGAATCAGTATTAGAATTAGGATTACAATCACGTTAAAACTCTGAATCACATTTAAGCTCAGAAACTTGTAAATTTGCTTAAAATCAAAATGTTATTTTGTAGCATATACAAAAATCATTCAGGACTCTAATTAAACAAATTTTGTGATGTACATGAACTGAAATCTTAAAATTGACACAACAACCTCCCAAAATAAAAAGACACTTAATGGCAATAATGAATAAGACTGCAGGTGAAGAATCTGTAGTCATCAGTGAAACCCCGTCCTGAACTGTAATCAACGACTGTCATTTGTGACGCCTCATTTCTCAGTAAATACTGCACAATGCCTCAGTGCATTCAGTGCAAACAAGGTCAAGGAGGAACGACAGACAAACAAAGACAGCGAAAGAGAGACAGACGGTGACAAACAGCCCAAACACAATGACCTTCACTGGGACAAAGTCATGTGACAGCATCCGTATGGATGTTCCTGCTAACACGAGTCATGGAGGACTAAATGATTAATGTCATACTATAGCACATGGATCTATTGCTGTTTATTTGTTTAAATATTGATGCATACGTGCTGCAGAATTACTTACAGAGAGATAGAAAGATACAGAGACAGAAATAAGAGCGATAAGCACTTTAGGGAGCTTTAGGGAGGCTCCAAACACACGGGTCCTGAGAGGGACACGGCTATTACACACACAGCTTCTAAAGCGGATTAACACGACGTCTTCAGAGATAAACTTATGGAAATCCTGTTTCGCCGGGCGACGTGCATCTGACAAATCATTTATGGAATTATGCTAATTAGGTTTGCCTTCATCTACTCATCACACCGAGGGCAAAGACTGTGATGTGTTTCCTTCTGGACTTTCTGATGCATGTTGGTTTCATCTGTACTTTGTGGAATGATGTGACCTAAAATCAGTTAAAGAGCAGACTTATGGATCTAGATCTTGTTGTCCTCAAAGTACCATGAGATTTTTTTTTTTTTTTTTACTATCTTGAAGTACCTTAGTATAATGGCACAATCGGGTATAAACTGAATGTGCCATTATATATAACATAATAAACATAGTTCTGCTTTTAAAAGATCATGTTTATAAGGCACTTCAAGGGCCAAAAAATGTGCCATGTCACTTTTATGTATTTATTTACTCTGGCAAACATGTCTGTCAAAGGACAAAGCAGATGCTTTAATGAACAAATGCTGCAGTTCTGTGGGCGGTGTAAATGAATAGGATGAATTTAATACATGGGCGAGAACGTAAAGAGGGTCACCGTGTGCAAAAAAACAAATTTATAGCAGCAGCTCAACCCTTAATTCTTCAGACAAACACTAGACATTAATTACAAATAACAACTAAAAATTGATCTACATTTCATATTACCTTATTCATATTTTATATTATATTTAGAATAAAAAATAGAATTTATAAATAAATAAAAAAAAATTGTATTTTATATAGAGAGGAAAATACTTTAAATATCAGATTACATGCATGCATATATATATATTTTTTATAAAAAATTAATATATAAATATTTATATAAATGTATAATTTACAGATTTTTATATCATATTTGTATTTTATTATATTTTGTATGTATAACCAACTAATAATAATAAAAAATTAATAGTGTAGTATAAATCAAAGCTCCCCACTGCACCATGGTACTACTACTGTACTTTTTAAAAGTTTAAAACATCACCTTAACTGCAGCATCATGCTGATAATACAGAAAATTCAAGAAAATTGTTCCACCGTGGCCTACTCCAAGCTACTTTAAGTATACCGTGGTTGTACCATGGTACACACTTCTGTGCGTGGCTCACCTTGAGGTAGTCATTTTCCGATCGAAGGTCTTCGATTTCCCTCAGCAGCTCATCCTGGGCCATTTCCTTGCCCTCCGGTTTGAATTGTGCGTCCTTCTCTGCTTTGCATTTGTCCGCGTGCGCACCGGGCACAGGTGCAGCTCCCGCCCCGGAGATACGAACCCGAACCCCGGCCGCCTGCTCGCTCGAACCGGATCCGCTGCCGGACTCCGCGTCGCTACTGGCGGCCTGAACGAGTCTCTGCTCGTCGGACAGCGGCTCGGAGGGACAGTCGGACAAATCCGAGCTGCTGTCCGTCGGACAGACACCGCGTCCGGTGGGGACGCGTATCGGGGCCAGCCGTGCCTTGCTCTTGGCGATCTGTGGAGCGCCGGTATCCACCGCTTTGCAGGTCGGTTTTGGTTCAGATACAGCATGCTGAGTGACCTTAATGGCCTTTTTTGTCGCTGAGGGCTTGATGTTGCTTTTTGCAGGTGCTGATGCGGTTTTGTCCTTCGCGTTTGGGACGGTGCGTCTCGGAACGCGGCTGTGAGGCGTCACCGGCGCGGCGGACGAGGGCTGCTTGTTGATTTTGGGAGATTTTGGCACGATCGGTTTGGCCGTTCGCGAGTGAACATCCTTCAGGACGGGTCTGGCAGGGGACGGCGCGCGGTTTAACCTCTTCTTCTCTACCTGAGGATGAGGATGATGATGGCTCTGCGGTTTGGTGTCGGAGCCATTCGAGCTCTCCATTATACAACCTGACAGACGGAGCTCATCACTTCAGATTCACTCGCCGAGTCGCTTCCGAGCGGAATACGGTGGATGATGCGGTGTCCAGTGAGGATCTCCGTGCTTGTGTGCGCTGAATCAATCCGTCCGTCCGTCCATCCCTCCCCACGGGATTACGGTACTCCCATCTCTCCCTGCTGTCCTCTCCGCCTCTCCCCCCGCGACTGACGGGGAAAATCTGCAGCCGATGCGGTCTGACGCTCCCCGTCCGCGTCTCGTGGAGCGCATGCGCTTGTTTTTCACACACAAATACCGAACACACCCCTCCTCGCGCTCCGGTACAGATCAGGCACGCGTGCGTACGCGTGGAGACGCACGCAACTAGAGGCACGCGCACTCACGCGTTACTACAACAGACACAAGGAGCGAAACAATGTTTTCCCTTTGGATATGTGTAATGCAAATTAAAATAATGTAAACTAAAACCGATAAATGCAACCGCGGGGAAATCTTCAACAATATGACAACAACAACACTGTTTTTCTAATAGTGCTGTCAGATAAATTATGTCAAGATTATAAAAAGTTACCTTGACAAATGAACCAGGAATATAGTTAACCATTAAATAAATGCATTTTGTAATCTTTTTTTTTATTTTTAAAAATATGTATTTTTTTTTATTTAAAAAATATTTTGTTACCCGAAGTTTTAAGTAAAAAAATAAATAATTCAGCTAGTTCCCAATGCAACATTTCACATTTATAATAAAAAATAAAACTACAGACAATTATATAACAAAAACTACTTGAACGACAAAAAAGGCATAATATTAAATTAAAATATTAAAATGAGCGCTAACTTAAAATATTGTTAAAAACTATATATAAACAACACTAAATTAACACTGCTAGATTTCCAATCAGTCTGTTTATCCAACAGCGCCACCATACTGTCAAAAGAAGCAAGTACAACTCTGAACATGAACGTGAAATCAAAACACGGAATACACTTTGCATTTACATTACATTTTGCAATATAATAATAGATAGAATAGAACTGGGTAAGTTAATGCATAAAGTAGATGAAAATCATCAGAATGGTTACACATATTTGTGTAATAAATATATATCTTTATTTGCACTTCATTAGTTTAAGAATGCCACAAGTTATAAATACCACAAAACTGCTTAAACATGCCAAACTGTTTCAAATAATATTCGTACAAAGTACTCCTCTGTTTTGCAGTGTGATGAGAATCTGTTCTGTTTTGTAATGTAGTAAATACTGTGTTTGAGAGACTAAATCAAGACTAAGGCTATTCTGTATAAAATTAAGATTCATAAAGGCAACATATTTTGCAACTAGAACAAATAAACTCTACAGAGTGTGTTGGGTTTAACCTTTTCAGGACAACTGACGCATCACAGACTTACTAAGCTTCAAACTAAAATAAAATATAAATAAAAAGGTTCAAAAGGTTTGAGAAGATGACTTCACCCACACAACAAGTGTAAATATTATTGGGGGGTTTTGCTGTAAATAAAATAGAGAAATAATTATAATAAATAAAAACAAAACAATTTTTTTTTATAGCTTAGTAAAATCTGATTCCAAGTTCAAAAATGCACCTACCAACCAAAATAAATGAAACGTATTTCAACCAGGAAAAGCAAGTAAAAATCACTTCGGGGGGATCGTTTGAGTATCTTATAAGGTTACAGCATGGAAACACAAGCCTGCAAACATCAACTTTTTGAGATTAGTACACTTTCCCTAACAATGTTAACACATAAACGACAGGTTTAGGTCGGTTATAAGCTGTCAAAGGACACACAAATCTGAAAATAAAACAAGAGTTAAACTGAGTTATAATAATAATAATAATAAAAAGCTATTTTCACCTCAGCAACAGTCAAACATCAGTCCCTCAAATAACAGACACAAGATTGGTTATTTAATACTACACTGGTTTCAGACAAGAATATTACAAACAACATAAAAAACACCGCCACTACACACGTAAATTCATATTTCTATTAGTAGACATATGCTGAATCTCATATTAAACCTTTCTAAAATATTTAACCCCAAGATTAATATATATATTATATATATATATATATATATATATATATATATATATATATATAAAAGCAGAGTCTATTTGTTGGATTATGGCTTTATTTTCATGAAAATTAAGCATATTTCCACCAATATCACTGTAACGAAAAATAAAATCTTGCATTCGTTTTATTTATATAAAAAAAGGAAATAAACTAATTTGGTAATATTTGTTGTACTGCCATTAATTAAGTTTTTTTCCACATTAAACCAATTGGAACTGGGAAGGAGTTCATAATTGTCTTAGAGATAATGGGAAACAAAGCCAATTTCTTTAAGCAACATTTATATATATATGATTTTGTGGTCATTAAAGGAAATTTTCCCAATAAAAAAAGTTTTTTTGTTGTTGTTGTTTTTTGTAGATGTCGTTCCAGACACAGTAACCCTGTCAGTCCTTTATATTTAAGGAACGTTTTTATGAAAAAAACGAAATCATATTCCCATAAACTCTTGGGGAACAGCCGTTCCCATCAAACACCTGTTATATTTAACTATATGACACAACTATATCATTCCTACAGTCCTACGATTCACTGTAAATCCAGTGGAGTCAGTTCGTCCAGGAACGCAGAAGCCCTGTGATTTCAACTGAAGAGTGTTGTTAGGAACAAGGGTCTCAAAATCAATGTCCCGTTTTACTCTCAATCTGCCCTCCACGTAGAAATAGCCCTTTCCCCGTGAGCATTTCAATTCTGCAATCCAGATCCAGCGAATAAAACAACGAACTCCCAATTATTGACCTTCCTTTATTCTACTTGAGTTAAATGACACCAAAAAAAAAAAAAAAGACTAAGAAGCAACAAAACTCTGCTGCTAAATGGTAAGGTTAATCTTCTGTACACAGGTCCTTCACTAACATCCAGCATTTCGGCTGCTCGTAAACTAGCTACGAATGGATTGTAGTGCAAAACACAACGGATAACACAAAACCCACCTCAAAAACAGTAACACTGATAGAACGTAAGGCGTAAAGAGAACCCAACCCAAACGAACCACCTCATAAACACAGCCGACAGAAATTAATTATTCTACTTTGAATTTAATGCCAAAACAATTTGGAAAGGAGTTTCCTAATTTGAAACCGAGAACGTTTTCTCCAGCCGTGAAAGTTAAGAGTAGAGAAAAACAAGGGTAGGGTATCCATAGTGTGATAGAAATAGAAGTTTCTTGCTTCTACCGAGAATATATGACGATGTAAACTATAGGAATCGATGGGTTATGACATACGTTTGTACTCATTTCATGCATGTGATGCGTGTGCAGCGCTTTTCCGATCAGGAAGGCACTTGTGGGACAAACGCAATCTTGTGCTTCCCAGAAATGAGGTAGTGTAGTGTCAAAATAAAATGCATCTATGTGTGGGAATGATGACATGGATGATCTTTATTGGCATCTAGAGGTACCAAAATACGGAGGATGTTAAACTGCACAGTCTATGGTTTGTGAGGGATGATTATATCGAGCGTCTTGTCTTTAATCTTCTGTGGTAATGACAGGCCATCATCTCATCATCCGTACGGGCTGGTCACCCCTGGTGGCCGGAGTCTGTAACAGCATGTGTTGGGTTATAAGAGGGAAGGTGACGTGAACCGAGTCTCAACAGCAGCGCATACGAGGAGGAGGCAGCTCTGGTGGGATTTCGGGTTCGGGCTGAAGGGACAGGACGCTATTAGACAGCACCTTACTGGGGACTTCAAGAGGCATCTGGGGAAAAACAAAATTTACAGACTCTTTAAAGAATGACTGATGTGCATTGAACACAAAAATGGTCGATTCTTGCTCAAAAGAGATGCATGATCAAAATAAACCTGAAATGCATGCTGCAAGTTTGGGTTGCATTTGGGAACGCAACAAGCGCCATCCATCTTCACAAACTTGCTTTTAAACTACATGTTGTCAACAAAAGAGAAGCTTTAAGCTCCCTATGTGAAATTCCCTTTCTGTGAAAATTAAAGCTCAACATTTGAAAATGAAGAAATATATTGCAATATTACAGTAGCAATGTGATTTAATGAAACCCCATAAGAAACTGAACCAATAATGAATTAAGGAAATTCACATAATAATAAAATAGAATATAATAAATACAATACATTATCAAGAAATATGATGTGAATAAAATAGAAAATAGACTATAGAAGGGAGATAATATGAATAAAGCAAAGATTTTTATATTTAAAAATATACAAACTATACTATATATACTTTTTTTTTTTACAGAAAATTAAATAATTATTGTATCATTTTTCTTAAATACGTGATTATTTTACAGTAAAATATTATATTTTGTTTAATATTATTTAGTATAATACTATTTATTCTTATTAATATCATTATTATTATTTCATATACTGTTATATACTAACAAAATTAATTTAAAATCACATTTTTAAATCATGATAGCTATTTTTTTTATTTTTTTATTTTATTTAAAGCTTTTTTTCCCCCAAATCGTGCAACCCAAATGGGAATCATAATAAACTGACATTTCTAAGAAAAACTGATAAATAATTACTGCATTGGCAAAGTTTATGTTGTCAAATCTTCAAAAGAGATTTCTGTTTAATGCACTTCTGTAAACAATCTCACCTGCTTTGATCTCAAAAAATGTCATATACAAAACAAACTGTAGCTGGTCACTTTTCATGTTGATCAGACGGGTCCTTCCTGTCTAAGTGGGTTATTATTTGCCATCATACTTGGGTCAGACTTTTAGTAAATAGTCAGATTTAGTCTCTGCATGTCTACTGAAATCCTGAAAACTTCTTTTATCTCATGAGGAAATAACTTGAGCCAGAAACACTCATGATAATGCCACATTCACTAATTTGAATCAAATGTTTCAAAATGAACAAAGAATTTGTCGAAACTGTAACAAGACCTCTCCACTTACCTTACTCAAAATGTCATCAACTAGTTTAAGGAATATCTCATCCACATTAAAGTTATCCTTGGCACTGGCCTCACAAAAACGCATCCCTGATATCCGAGAAGCAAACTGCAAGAAATGAAGAAATTTATATCAGTGTTATAGTGCTTCCGAATGGGTTAAATATTCAAATCATTCAATATTTGCTACATTTCTAATGCAATCAGCTGACTTAGGTTCTTTATTCTCCTTAATGTTTACACACCAAACCATTGCAGAGCTTTAGAAGATGTATGGACTACCGGATCGAGTTAATAACAATGCCTGGGTCAACTATTCCTGTAAAGTGTGCTTTCACTAGTCTTGTTAGCTTTAGTCTCAGTGGGTTTGGGAAGGTTGGAGGAGACATTATTCAGAGCATTCAAGGAATTTCTTTGTGGAGGTCTCAGGCAGAATAATGTCCCTGTGTCCAGGGCTTTGGACGGACTGAAAGACTCGAAACACAGCATTGTGCTCCACTGAACCTGAGACAGCTTTATACAGCGGAATCTGAAGTAAATTCAGGCTATGATAAAGCTCTAATAGCAAATAATAAAAAGGCATAATAACATCACTTATATTTACACATCACATTTGCTGGACTAATTCTGAGGAGCTGGATCCAGAAAAAGTGCCCATGTAAAATGATTGTAAGTTAGATTATACACTTTAAATACCCTGTTTTTTGTCATTAAAACCATTAAAATACAAACGTCTGATATTTGATTGCTTTATAGCACATATACAGCACATAATTAGAAAATATTGGAAACACTGCATTAGCAATGAACTGAAATAAATATGTGAAGTACCATACTGACAAAAGCACCAAACAAAACTACTCAAATTTAAATGAAAATTAAAATTAAAAACTGGAATAATAATTTAACATTAATAAATACTATTTAAATAATACTAAAATACCACTGATCTCACCCTCCCAGCTTGTCGTAAAAAATTAAATAAAAATATTTTTAAAAATAAAAAGGAAGAAACCTTATTTATAGAAAAAAGTGATTAGCTAGCAACATTGTCATTGCTACCTACAACGAAAACTTACTTTTAAAAAAAAATGAAAAGTCATTTAAAAAAAAAAACGTGCTAAAATTTCTCAAATAATACAAAAAAAAAGTTAAACAGAAATAAAAATATATAAAAATTACTCAAATCAAAACATTTCAAAAAAGTATTTATTATATTTTATACTTATCATTAGAATAAAAAAAATATTATAATGGTATATAAACAATACTAAAATAACACTATTCTCACCCTCTCTGCTTGTTGTCGTGAGATGGCGCGATCAGACTCACAGTCCAGTTTGTTACCAACCAATAGGAGCTCAGCATCCTCTGATGCGTACTGCACAGAAGACAACACAACACATTAGGAAAAAACGTTCTCTTAATGTGAATATATAGATATTAGATATAGAGTAGAAAGATATTTGCTGCATAACAGATCACTAATCAGTGTTCTTTAAGCACCTTGTCTATCATCCTCATCCATTTAGGCAGGTCTTCAAAGGTTTCCTGCTTGGTGATGTCGTACACCAACACGATGCCTTTCGCGCCGCGGTAATACGCTGAAGTGATGCTGTTAAACCTCTCCTGACCTGCTGTGTCCCTGCAATCATTCAACATTATTAGACCTGCATGACATTCAGAGTGGGGAATAAATCAAATGAAGAGTGTTTCTACAACCACAGACGGCTGGAAGGGAGGGATGGAAAAAGTTAAGGGTGTGTGACATCAGCTGAAACAGGAAGTCCTTTTTTTTCAATTTAATAAAAGATGACAAACATAACATGCAGAATGAAAACAGAATGGTGCATTATTGACTTGATCAGATCATTTCCTTTGCCAATAATTTCATGAAACATTCATATGTATCAGCAGTCTTTCACAAACAATCTTGATTCAAAAGAAAACAGTTCATTTTGAACATCATGGCACATGACAGATATTAATTTCCTCATTTCTACTGTACCTTATTCACCCTAGTCTGGCTGCATTTTTCCAAAACAGGATATGATGTCACAAAGAGGACCGGTGAGGCGTCACATGTCAATGAGCAGTTAAGACGGACAGTGAAGGACAGCCATGGATGCTGGGTAGCTGGATGCGAGCGCACATGTGTTACAGACAAGACGTTCAAAAGCAGACATCTGCAGAAGCTGGCGAATTTCAGGGTCAAAGGAAATAATAATGATGATAAAGTGGGTGGAGAGGTGATGGGAGGTTAGCATTAGTTGGAAAATGACTGAACCAGAGACCACTGGAAATAACAGAAACATTGGTTTACAGACTACCACCACACTGAAGAGAAAAGAACTAGGGCTGTCCATGATTAGGTTAATAATTTAATAGACTATTCTAATCAATTGTTTATAGAGTATAGAGTATATTATCGCAATGTGAAAGAGTAGCATCTGTATTTCCTATAAGCTCCGCATTATTAGGGAATGGTATAAATAGTAGGGCAGGAAAATAAATCGATGCATGCTGAATCGAGAAATGAGATTTTTTCCGAATGCACCGCGATTCTTTCTTGAATCGATTCTGAGCTTAGATTTGAACAGCAGATGGCACTGCAGGCTTTAGAAACATTCGTACTCTGCTCGTTTCCAAAATCATTACAGAAACGAAAATAATCATAAAATTCGAAAAGGTTGAAGCGAATTACAAAGCTGTTCACAGTGGGCTGTGTTTACATTAATCTTGCATCATAAAAGCATTGTAAGATGAAGTGAAATTACATGACTCGGCCGAACACACAAGCACTCTTTAGCAATCTTCTTCATGAGCATTTGAGTGTGCAGAG
The DNA here is from genome assembly GCF_023724105.1 of Carassius gibelio. Lineage (NCBI taxonomy): Eukaryota > Metazoa > Chordata > Actinopteri > Cypriniformes > Cyprinidae > Carassius > Carassius gibelio. Next base: position 29,779,707 of record NC_068397.1, read on the forward strand.
AAAAACTAGATTAGAGCGCCATCTGCTGTTAAAATCTAAACTCAGAATCGATTCAAGAGGAATCGCGATGCATTCTGAAAATCTAAGAATCGATTCGGCATCGATTTATAGTAAATTCAACAAATTAAACGTATACTAAACAGCCTAAATGATGAAGTAAAATGTAGATACATTTCATAAATGTATATTTTTAATTATCAGGGGTTTCCCCACGTCATTTGCAGTATTTGTTTTAAAACACAGTCAAAAGTATTGCAACAGAACAGAATAAATGTAACTTTATCTGAATAGAACCACTTCTACAAAATAGAATACATCAGGCCCAAATAAATGGTTACTTTTCTTGCAATTCTGAGAAAAAAAGAAAGAAATGTGTAATTCTAAGAAAATAAAGGTCCAAATGTATTTATTCACCTTCTATATATTTTTGTTGTTGTTATTCCTTGGCAGAAACAGAAGGAAAAAAAGCACAATTGCGAGATGCAAACTCGGAATTCAGAAAAAAAAAATCTCTCACATTTTTATAGTACTTTTTGATTTTGATTTTGATCTCAGAATTTTTTTCCCCTAAGAAACAGATCAGAATAGAGTAGAATATAAGAAATAGATAGTATGCCATAAACCCGGACCACAATAGAATTGTAAAAAATAATCAAATAGAAAAGATTATAAATGAACAGAATGGAATAAACAAGCAGCAGTCGGCATGATTGACAGGAGCAGGTGAAAAAGGAAGTACACAGACATACACGTCAGTTAGTGTTACGATATTAGTGATATCACAATTAAAATGCATATATTCACATTCACTGTTGAATTCTGGGATGCTGTGAGGATGCAATCATGAATTAAATGTCACAATTTTAGTGACGAGTCTACTGTAATCCTTCAATAATTCAAAAGATGGTAAAACTAAAACTCACAGTGAGTTTACTCTGTGCTACAGCGTTAGTTAAAAGGTGGTTAAATCTCAGCAGCAACACATGAAAGATGTTTGAATGGAAGCTCTGGACGGGAATTTATGACTTGTGCTTCTGAGACACAGGAAGTGACATAGTGGGCCGAGTCAATGATAAAGACACAGCACTTCCTCTCCACTCACCAGATCTGTAACCTGATCTTCTTTCCTCTCAGCTCCACCGTTTTGATTTTAAAATCCACACCTTCAACACAAAGAGACAAATGAGAAGAAAAAACATGTTTGATCAGTCATAATGCATCTTCAAGCTTTACAGTGCCTCTTAAATTCATAGCTATTATCACTGAAATTATTCATATTTAATGAAACATATATGAAGACATTTTTTGGTGTTTGAATGTTCCCATGCATATGACAACAAACTATCAAAACACAGATCATTTTCTCTGGGCTTGTGTGACTTTCACAAGTGTGACAGAGCAGAAACTGGAGATCGGCATGTTGTAGCAGCAGCTGTATGAACGTGTGTCTGGTTATTCTGGGACATTGGGTTAGTAAGCATGCAGGTATTCTGATGTGAAGGCCTGTCACCTTGCTGTATCAGTTTTCACATGTGCAATCCACCATTTATGCATTGCATAAAAATCACAGATCTTGTATCAAAGGGTTTTAAATTGTCAATGTGTGTTTTCTAAACGTGTCATTCATCACATGACTGACGCAGATTGATTCAGAGCTTGGCATATCTCTTGTGTAATTACATCACAGAAGCACGAGAACGCAGGATGAAAACGGTTTAGACCCAAATGCAAACTCACACTCATATTAACATCAAACTCTTTTAAATCTATTGAATTGTTTGCATCCATCTGTGTGATGAAAACACAGCGGTGTGATTATTTTTATCTCTTGATTGACGTGGCCACAGGCCCAGATGTGGTTTTCAGATTGCGGTTTTCTAACATCTTGCCGAAACGTTTCTATTGACACTGTCAGGACCAAAACTCAAAGACCATTTTATATATATATATATATAAAATGGTCTTTGAGTCTCCGAAGTGCCGATCTGAATCAACCGAGTCGCGAACAGGCTCCGAAGTGCCGATCCGAATCAACCGAGTCGCGAACAGGCTCCGAAGTGCCGATCTGAATCAACCGAGTCGCGAACAGGCTCCGAAGTGCCGATCCGAATCAACCGAGTCGCGAACAGGCTCCGAAGTGCCGATCCGAATCAACCGAGTCGCGAACAGGCTCCGAAGTGTCGATCTGAATCAACCGAGTCGCGAACATGCTCCGAAGTTCCGATCCGAATCAACCGAGTCGCGAACAGGCTCCGAAGTGCCGATCCGAATCAACCGAGTCGCGAACAGGCTCCGAAGTGCCGATCTGAATCAACCGAGTCGCGAACAGGCTCCGAAGTGCCGATCTGAATCAACCCAGTCGCGAACAAAAAATATATATTTACATATATATATATTTACATATATATATATATATATATATATATATATATATATATATATATATATATATATATATATATATATATATATAAGTAAACAACAATAGCTCAAGTTTAGTAAACATTTTTTATTGAGACTATAAAAAATAATTTTGCATCTATTTTTAGGTGTGCCAGCTGCCACTGTGCTAGCTGCCACTGTGGCACACCCGTGGCTACGCCACTGATATATATATATATATATATATATATATATATATATATATATATATATATATATATATATATATATATATATATTTACACACATATACATACATAAAATAACCAACTATGTCTTACTAAAAAAAAATATTTTACTAAATAACCTAAATTACAAACCATCTAAAGTTTACAAATTAATCACAGCTAACTATCCATGTCTACCAAAACTTAACAATTATTATTAATCTATACTAAACTAGTATGTAGTTATTTATCTACTCTTAAATAGCCATGTATGGTTTACTAAATAAATAAATAGACTACAAAGGAATCTCAGTTGACTATCTATGCTTTCCAAACTGAGTATAATATTTCACCTATAATAAACTAGTAGGTACCGTTAGTTATCTAATCTTTAATAACCATCTTTGGTTACAAAGTAAATCACTGATTAATCGCTGATACAGTTTATATATATATTTTAGTTACATAGCTAAATTTATTATCCATAGTTAACCATTTTATCACTGTTAACGGTATATGCTATACTTATATATATATATATATATATATATATATATATATATAGTTTGCTATTCATACCTTGGATACAATTGAACTTACTTGAGCAGATAAAAACAATGATGTGGTATTGATACAATGATAACGTATTGTTATAATAACTAAGCAGAAAGATAATAGATAGGCCTACTAGTAACGTAAACAAACCAACGGCAAACGGACAGTCGTTGTTGTTGTTGAGCTTCAACTCTCTCTTTCTGTCAGTTTGTCTTACCCACAGTGGACTTGCAAGCCTCGCAGAAAGTATCATCCGTGAATCTCTCCATCAGGCTGGTTTTTCCCACTCCACGGGAGCCGATGATGATCACCTGGAGTTTATAATCAGCGGCTCTCGGCGGCATCTTCCTGCGGCGCTGCGACGCTCCCACAGCGGGCGAGCCACCGCCGGCCCTCCGCTGGACACCGTACCCTGACTCCATCCACCGCTAACGGCCAGTCCACATCTGCCACACGGCTAGTCCGGTTCAAACACGCCCGCGCATCACGGAGGGAAACTTCACTAAACTTTAAACCGTCTTTTATTAAGAGTTTGTCAAAGTTTTCAACCTCCTCAGTCAGTCGGTCAGTTGTTGTCCTGCGCTGGCGATACGAGAGCGACCGTGACGTCATCGCCGCTTCCGGTTCCGACGCATTCCAAAGGAAGAGCGGAACAAAATTCCTCACTTGGAATATTTATCAGTTACAGATATTATATGTCAGATGTCTTAAATAAACAGCAGACATTGGTCGCCTTTTTAAAATATATATATTTTTTGGTTTGTTTGTTTCTTTTTACTTTTTACTAAAAAGCATACAAAAAAATCTTACTTCTATAAGCTACCTAATATTTAACTTTTTTTTACTAAATATTTTACATGATAGTGTAAAAATTGTTTCCATTATGGCACCAGTAAAAACCTTTATCCTTTTTTGACAGAAAAAAAATGACTTTATTAATACAATTTATATTCTGAACATATATATATATATATACTCTCTCTCTCTCTGTCTCTCGCTAAATAAATAACTAAATAAATAAATTTCCCTTACACATAAACATTTGAATAATAAAGATAAGGAAAATGTTTATATAAACATCTAAAATATTATATTCTATTATATTCTATTATATTCTATATTCTTAGAATATATATTAATCATATATAAATAAATGAATTATGAAAATAAGGAAAATATCTATAAACACATTTAAAATATTCTATTCATATTTGATATAACCACAAAAATAAAAAAAATTTAATTTGTAAATAAATAAATACATACATATGGCCTACTTAATACACACATTATAATATAATATAATATAATATAATATAATATAATATAATATAATATAATATAATATAATATAATATAATATAATATAATATAACACAAGGTAAATATATCGAAACACATCGAAAATGTCATCTATATTCTATAATAATTAAAACTAAATACAAATAACACATTTTAAATCCGTAAATAAATACATTATTAATAATAATTTTAATAATACATAAATTTTACTCATACTAAAATAAATGTATGAGTATAATAAAAACAAAGTGACAAGTGTGAATCGCAGATGCTGAAAGGTGTTTTGCAGCATCCCACTCGGGTTCCCGTAGAAAAACACAGTGACGTGAATGAGCTGTTGAAGAAAATCTGGATAATCTGTAACAGTCCATCATCATCCTCATCCTCATCCCCTTCATCCGCGAGACCGAGAGCCATGGCCGCGCAGAAGATCAACGAGGCGCACGAGCACATCGCCAAAGCCGAGAAATGGTGAGATATGAAACATATTCTCCTACAGAACAGAGCTCATGCATTCACACACAAACACCGGCTTACGCTGTCACTGTCACTAATTCTGCTGCAGTTGTCTTTAGCCTAACTCATTTATCGGTGCAGTCATGTCCAAGTGGTTAAGGATCCTGATGCGCGTTCATGATGATGTTACACAGCGAGACTGATTGCGTAATCGCGCGTGCAGTGATTGAGGTTACCTTGGCGACAGCTGCAGTGGTCCTGATGTTGTCTTCATTTTTGAGGCTTCTATTGATGATGTGGGCCTTTCCTGAAATCCAGTGCATGTCCATGTGCCCATCAGGCAGTAGATACCGGGGCAAGTTGTCACAGGCTACACATCGCATTAAACAGAAAATTTTGAGTCTGACGTTCAGTTACACGTGTGTGGCTTTGCATGTTGTTTTCAAACACCTAGTTCTTATGTTATGTGCAATTGTGTATTATTAATATATTTTTTGTAATATATTGTGGAAGAGTATAGCATATTTTAAAAAACTTTGTTTTATGTATATGCAATTTGATAATTAATTCTATATTCTTTAAAATATTATGAAAGCGTATGTACTGAGAAGCATTTATGGTAAACTAAATTATATCTTGATGTAATTTCTATTGAATTTTTGATGTTGTGTATTTAAATATAATATGTTTTAATTCCACATCTATAATTATAAAGATGCAGTTTAGTAGGCTTAACATTACACTTTCAACATAATATTGAATAACACACTACAGTTCAAATTATTATCAAGTCATTTAAGCACACTTTCTTTTCGCAAGGGTTGGGATACTAGTGAACACCATACAATATTTGTTTTACTATATGCAGCTTGAAGACCAGCATGACCAAGTGGAAACCTGATTATGATGAAGCCGCTTCAGAGATGGCAAAAGCAGGTGATGTAGACCTTCAGTGAACTGACGTCTTGCTCTGATGTTATTGATGAAGGTCATTATGTAGTGAATTAGGACCATAACAAACTGTATGATGATGTTATATCAGCTGTGGCTTTCAAAAACGCCAAACAGTTTGAAGAAGCGAAGGATGCGTACCTGAAGGAGGCCGAGTACCACACAGAAAACAAAGCGTATCCTTCTCCTCCCAGAAATCATAATTACAAAGTTAATTTAACAAACAAATCTAATTACTGTAATGTGCAAAGAGCCATACGCCACAGAGATCTACAGGATCTGATTTAATTTTTATGCTGATTTATTCACCTTAATGTCAGTTCTTGTAAATATTAGGTAAAATGTATAGGGAGAATGTGCCATATACTGTATATTCACAATACTTTCAAAAGTTTGGGGTCAATAAGATTGATCGATTGATTGATTATTGGAAAGAAATTATTACTTTTATTCAGCAAGGGTCCATTAAATTGATCAAAAGTAGCAGGAAAGAAAATTATATATTTATTTTTTAAATAAATTCTCTTCTTTTGAACTTTATATTCATAGAAGAATCCTGAGGAAATAACAAAACCACCTTTTGCACAAAAAAATAAAGCACAACTGTTTTCAACATTGATAATAATCAGAAATGTTGTTTTTGAGCAGCGAATCAGCATATTCGAATAATTTCTGAAGATCATGTGACACTGAAGACTGCAGTAATGATGCTGAAAATACAGCTGTGCATCACAGGAATAAATTACATTTTAACATATATTACACTAGAAACAGTAATTTTAAATTGTAATAATATTCTACAATATTCCTGTCCATTTCTGAACAAATTAATGCAGCCTTCGTGAGAAAAAGAGACTTCCTTCAAAAACATTAAAAAATCCTGCCGACTCCAAACTTCTGAACAGTATAGTATTTGATTTAGATTTTGGTTTAGTCTCTCATTTGATACAGTACTCATATTTACTTAACTAAAACTCACAGACTCTTCCATGCAGCGAAGTAAGTGACCATTAATGTTTCAAGGCTACCCATTAACTTTAATCTATATATTTACTAAACTAATCTATAGTTTACCAGTTTCCTTTAATAGTTGAAACATATTGCTGTCGTTAACTGAGCTATATGTATTTTACTTCTACATCTGTACAATGTAACCCACGGTGAAAGACGCTGTTCTTCTTCTCAGAGCGTATGAACAGGCTGGTATGATGCTGAAGGTGAGTTGACCATGCAGTGATTGTTATGGACGGCCTGTAGGTTTGAGACATGTGCGATTGACTCTTCTTCACCTGCAGGACATGAAGAAAATGCCCGAAGCCGTTCAGCTGATCGAGAAGGCCAGCATCATGTATGTGGAGAACGGGACGTCTGGCACCGCTGGAATAGCCTTGGACAGAGCTGGGAAGTGAGTAAACAGATCCAAACTCTTTTTGAGTGGTTGTCTGTGTAGTTTCTTATGCTTAAACGAACTATAATATGCATGCAAAGGTTGTGTTAGCATTAGCGGTGTTAACTAGTGCCGTGCACTTCTTCAGACTCATCGAGTCGATTGATCTGGAGAAAGCTGTGGACTTGTATCAGAAGGCCGCATCAGTGTTTGAGGTGAGGAAATGCAAACATGGTTAATAAATCATCCATTTGTCCACACATAACCCGTGTGAACTGGTTTGTGTTGTGTTCAGAATGAAGATCGGCTCAGAGAGGCCGCAGAGCTTCTGGGAAAAGCCTCCAGACTTCTGGCGAGACTGCGCAGGTGCGTCTTTAAGCATTAAACTGCCCATATTGTGATGAATTATTCAATGATGATTTAACATGTGATAAAACATGTTTTTTTCATACTGTATATTGCTACAGCAGCTCATTTCACCCTCTGCATAAAATGCTACAGTCTCTTTAAAGCCCCGCCTTCCAAAAAGCCAAGTCTTCTCTGATTGGTCTGCAGACCCCGGCTGTTGTTGATTGGTTAGCCAATTAGATTGTGCTTAATGCTCTTTACCATAATTGGCTTTCCAACAGTCCTTGTGGGCGGGCCAAAGCAGCAGTAGGTGGGCATTATGCAAATATGCAACATGGAATCATAGCTTAGTCACGGAAATAATGGCAGGACAACCAATAAGGCATCAACTCTTTTGATTTTGACTTTGTTCTTGTAATTTTGCATATTGTGTACAGCACAAAAAGCTATATTACACACTAAAGGAAAAGTACAATGAAAAGAAAAAACCCATAATAGATGCCCTTTAAGCATTAACAGTCGATGTCTTGTATAATGACACTTTTACTGTTAAAAAAATAAATCAAAATCACTGTGATGCATGATCCTGATTGTTCAATAAATCACATGGTTGCATATATTATAATATATTACTTCACTAGCTCCCCTGATGACTTCACAACGGTGTTGTTAACTAAAACTAGAAATATAAAAAATAATTTATTCATTGAAATTCAATAATTGATAACATAAATAAAAAATCTTCAAATTGACTTCAAATAAAAAAGCATATTTTAAAACGTATACAAATGACAAAACACAATATAATTACTAAAACAAAACAAAAAAAATGGAAATGGAAAATAAAGAAATAAAAACTTTTTAAGATTATTAATTTAAAAATATGAATAAATACTTCATAGTAATATAGTACAAATAAGACACTGCTTCACAATATAAATCTTTATAATAATATGAATTAAAGCTATATGAATTCTGCACTATATTAGTCATCTGTAGTTATGATACCTGTGTTATAACATAAAACTTTTAGAAAGAAAATAAATTCATAAAATAAACCTTAACATAAAATAAATAAAATGTAAAAAAGTTAGTTAGTTATTAATTTTATTTAGTTGCCAAGGCATGTTAGTTGAAGTACTTAAATTGAAATAAAAATGAATATAAAGAAAACAAAAGAAATAAGACCTAACAGAATTACTAAAACTTCTTTCATTATTAAAATTTTTATAAAACTGGAAAATGTAAAATTAAAATCTCAGTTGCTTAGTTTATTTCATTTAGTTGCCACGTGTCAAATGTTTTGTTTGATTTAAATTAAATTGACAAAATAAATCTGAAATAAAAACAAAATTGTAATAAAAATGGGAGGGGCGCATAAAATGTATTACTAAAGCTTTAACATAAATTCAAATGAAAGAAACTTAAAATACAAAATAAAAAAAAAAATCAAAATATGAATAAATTCTATCATAGTACTGATTAGTAATATGATGATAGTGATGTGCTTTTTGTATAATCAGTGCGAGCTGAACCAGTGTTTGAGCTGTTGCTGTTGTGTTTCTTGTGCTCAGGCTGGACGAGGCCGCAGTGTCCCTTCAGAAAGAGAAGAACATGTACAAGGACATTGAGAACTACCCCACCTGCTTTAAGGTGCAAGAGCTTTTTTGTAAAATAAACACAGAACTTTGCATACTAATGTTGCATTAGTTTGAACAGATGTTTGATATTGCAGAAAACCATCGCTCAAGTGCTGGTTCATCTCCACAGAGGAGACTTTGTGGCGGCAGACAAGTGTGTCAGAGAAAGTTACAGGTAGGAACGAGTAACACCGTCATCCTTCAGAGCGCCAGAGTGATCTCTGATCAGTGTCAAATACTGGGCTCTTCAGTCTCCCAGGGTTCAGTGGGAGCGAGGACTGTGTTTACATGGAGACGCTTCTGAAAGCATATGACGAGCAGGACGAGGACGAGGTGTCACGCGTCTGCAACTCACCTTTACTGAAGTACATGGACAATGACGTGAGTGTCAGTCAGTCCTCGCACGCAATACTGTGAACAATCAAACCAAACAGCATTACACTCACTAAAGGAGTCATTTAGCTCAATATCACTAAATTAAAAAAATATATATTAAACTTTAATAAAAATATAAATTAAAAGAAAATTTAGAATTTTTTCAAGACCACTTATCATTGAAATAGACAAAAATATTTAGTTTTTTGTTATTTTATTATCACTAAAATATACAGATTTTTTTGTTTACTTTTTGTAGTTACTTTTTGTAATACTTTGAATAAATTATATAAACATATCTATTTTCATTGTAATTTTTGCAATTTTGTTGTGTAGTTTTAGGTCTTTTTTAGCTTTTTAGTTTTAGCTTTTTTTGTTAATTTGGAAAAAAAATACAAAAATGTACAAAAATAAAATTAAGTACACAAATTTCTGAAAAATAAAATAAGTTTAAGTTGTTTTAATATATCTTATTTTATACATTGCTTATTTTAAGTAAGATCGTTTGTTTGTTTGTTTATTTGTTTAAGTTTTCATTAACGATAACCTTGGTGGAAACGTAGCATATGTACTAGGCATTTACTATATTCTCAAAACTCCAGTAATCATGCAGTGACATCATCACTAGCTGTTTTCTGCTGTGTGTGTGTGCAGTATGCCAAGCTGGCGATCTCTCTAAGGGTTCCCGGTGGAGGGGCCGGAAAGAAGAAGAAGAAATCTCCTGTTGCTCCTCAAGGGGGCAGCGCCGGCCCGCCATCGGCCGAGGAAGATGACGATTATGAGGGAGGTTTGTGTTAATGGAGAGAACGGCCTGACTCCTCCATGCGTCTGTGTGTGTGTGTGTGTACGAGCATATAAGTGTTTCCTCCCTTTGTGCAGTGGAGTCATTCTGTTCCTGTTTGTCCCGCTTGGGAGTGTCCAGATTTCTGTGTGTTTACTCATCAGGCACACAGAAAACCCTACACACACGGGGTGTGGACATCAGTTTAACATATTTAATGTTGAAGAGGTTCATTTCATTGCCACAAGATGCACCAAATGCAATAGAGCCCTGAAGTGATGACGTGTTTTGTAGTCAGCGTCACACTGCTTTATTTTACAAAAGCACAACAGCGTTTTTCCATCGGCTTTTAAATAACTGTAGAAAATAAGATCTGTGAGCAACCGAAGGTGGTGATTCTTACATGTTATGTTCATCACAATGATCTTAACAATTATTATGAATTTTGAAGCATGCATAACATTGCCAGAAGTAAAAAGCTTAACGTAGGGACTAACTCATGACTCTCTTTAACACTTTCCGTTTTCATTTTCTCTGAAAGTTTGAGATTGAATACTTCAAAAGTGTGATTTTAAACACAATATGGCAGTGACAAGCAAATTATGAGTAGATGATTTTATCTGTCTGTTATTATAGTTAACCCAATTTTTTTTTAAACATCCCTTGAATAAAAAAATAAATGTTAACTGAAATACAATATAATGTAAAAAAAATCTATTTTTTTTTTTACTAAATTGTTATTTAGTTTAACTTTTTGTAGTAAAATTACAATTAAAATTGAAAAGTAAACACCAAAAAATTGCTAAAACTTTAATATTACAGTGAAAGCAGGAAATAACAAAACTAATAATTACCAAAACATTAAAAGTATTTTAATGATACTGGAATAATACTGGTTCAGCATTACAACCTCTAGTCCCATGTAGACTTGTTGTCAACCAAAAAAAAAAAAAAAAATATATATATATATATATATATATATATTATCAATGTTGAGGAAAGTTACTTCAAAAGTAATGCATTACAATAATGTAACTCCATAAAATTAACTTATTGCATTACTTATTCACTTTTTATGGAAAGTAATGCATAACATGACTTCTGTGTTACTTTTTGTCACCTGAGCTGGGATTGCTTATTTGTTTTTAATAAAAATAACCCCCAAAGTTATATTTTTGGTAACTGTAAAGGCCACTCTCACAACAAAAGTGGATTGAATAAGCTTCAGGCTGTGTCTTTGAACTTTAAAAAGCTAGGTCAGATATTATCCTGTAAATGTAAAATAATGCGTTACTTTACTAGTTACTTGAAAAACTAATCTGATTACATAACTCACATTACTTGTAATGCATTACTCCTCCAACACTGGTAAATGATGTAGAAGAAAATGTGAAAAGATCTTTTGTTGAACCACAGAACTTTTTTGTCAAAAAAAAAAAAAAGGAACATTGATGTCAAGATGATTTTGACGCTCATTTTCAGGTTTTCAACTACAAAAATCTTTCATCCTTTCAGCCCTCTATTGATTGCAGTGTTTTCAGTCAAGTTACAAGCATTCGTCTTCCATTGGTCAGCTATAAAGTCCCGCCCCAAATCTCACACTATTGGTTGAGCCTGTAAATTATCAGTACTGGGCTTTTTTGATGTGTGTGTATGATCATATTGTTAGATACATTCAGTTTGTAAATGTTTTCTTATAATTTGATAAGGAACTGTGTAGTTGTATACAGGTTTTATTTACTTTTATTTGTGAACAATGTCTGTGATGTCAAAGTGATGTTGAATCAGTTTTTAAAAAATTAAAATACTATATTATTATTATGTACAGTAATTTATTGTAAGTGTTGTTGAAATGTAAATGTGGATGTGGAGTGAGTTGCATGTTGCTTTTCCAAATATACAAACCTGACAGACATAAAGATGCAAAAATGAGCTAATAAAATAATCATCTATACAGTCATTGATTGTCTGCTGTTAAATGTGTTTTCTTATTAACTATGCGGAGAACAAATGTTTTTCAGTATTCATTTCAATCACAAAAAAAAAAAGATTTTTAAACTGTAGTGTAAACCATGTACTTACAAAAAAAAGAGAAATACAGGAACAAAAAAGAAAGAAAAGTGGCATGTTGTCCTTTAATTGTGTGCTTTATTTGAAGTCAATAAACCATTTCCCGTTTTAATCCGGCTACAGCTTTTCTTTTTCCCCTGTTTTGATGTTGCTGAAAAAGTACTGCACACACAAACTAATGAAAGCGTTTCATGTCAAACATTATTTTTCATTCATGCTACATTGTCTTTAATGCATAGTTCAGAGATGGACTCAAAAACAATATTCAATGTTCTCCTCAAGCATCAGCACAACACGATCCGTCGGCGTGGAGCTCACATTGATAGTCAAATATGATGCACATGATCCCATTGTAAATCTACAGCCTAGCAGAGACTCCAGCGGTTCATCTGAGAGTCCATGATCATAGAAAGCTCCTTCCTGAGAATGGATGCCAAAGGTGTTGGATAAAAATGGATTTCATGTCCTTTATGGTCCACCCGCCTGTCGTATTGCTCAAATAAATATAAGTACGTAGTACAAATGTGAGTCAGATTCTTCCTCATGTACAAACAACTTTCTGACGAGTACAACAGGCCTGGCGATGCATATTTAATAACTCTCATGCCTTCAAGGATGTAGACTACCTGTTTATAACTAATATCCATTATTCATTTTCACCACAAGTCAAATGTTTCCACGAAATATTGATTTCTGAAACACGAAAATGTTCATTCTGTTTGTGTTGCATGAATGAGGCACAATGATCAGAAACCATTTTACAGTACGTTATTGTTGCACTGTGAAAATGGTTTAGCAAACAATTGAAATTCCATGAATTCTGTGTATTTCTGAATACATTTCTCTGTAGATCATTCAGAAAATTAATTGGATTTATGAAGAAATGCATTCAAATTCATTCTAAACTAATTTCTGTGTGATTCATTCATAAAATAACTTGGATTTACGATTAAATAAACATAAAAAAATCACTCTGAATGAATTTCTATGTAAATATTTCTTACAATTATTTGGACTTATGAAGAAATGTACATCGAAATGCATTCAAAAACAATTTTTGTGTGAATAATTAATAAAATAATTTAGAATTATGACAAATAATTTTCACAGGAACACCAAAAATGTATTTAGAATGTATTTCTATTTAAATCCAAATTATTTTATGAATTATTTATGAAGAAACATACATAAGAACACATTCAAAATCGGTTCTAAACACATGGCTGTGTAAATCAATCATTAAATCATTTGGATATATTAAAAAATGCATACAGAAATGCATTTAAAATTCATTTTAAACAAATTTACGCCAATCATAAATAAAATTATTTGGATTTATGAAAAAGAAATGCATTCTTAATTTGTCCTGAACAAATGTGTGTAAATCATCAATGAAATAACTTGGATTTACGAAGAAATTCATTCAAAAATGGTTCTGAACAATAACTGTGCACGTCAAAAATATAAACAAAAACATTCAAAATGTGCTCTGAATAAATGATTCTTAAAATAATTTGGATTTATACATAGAATCACATTCAAAAATTAGTTCTGAACCAATTTCAGAGTAAATAATTTAGAAAATTTATGAAGAAACACATTCAAAAATTAGTCATTCGATGTAAATCATTCATAAAATCATTTGAATTTACAAACAAATGTACAGTACACAGACACATTCGAAATTCCTTCTGAACTAATTTATATGTAAACCATTCATAAAACCATTTGGACGTATGAGGAAATGTACACAGAAAACACATTCAAATTCTTTCTATTTCATGAAATGAGGCTCTTAGATAACAAGATCCGCTGAAACTGATCAATCATTAATTGTAATGTGAAAACAATCTCCCATTCACTTTGAAAAGACATAATACTTCAAGCCTTATAAAAACACTAAACGTCCTTCACACTTTCCTAATCTGTGTTCATAAATGACAGATGATCTCCTTAAAGTCCCCAAGGAGTGAAGTTATTACTGTTGCGTACGCTCCACTTCACACTTTGTTGTACATGAGAAAAAAGCTTGAGATCCCGTCGTGATGAAATGATCCGAATGTATTCCTGAGAAAGGTGGTGGATAATGATGCGTCTAGTTGATTGTACTAATGAAATAAGGCAAATAGAGATTGTCACGAAATTCACAGCGCCACCTACAGGGCTTCAGTTTCTCACCTTCCGAGAGAAGTTAAAAATCAAGCCCAAAGTCTGTAGTAGGTTGAGTATTTCTCGTCTATGTCCATAACGTCGCATGCACTCCCAAAGACGAGAGTCGTATCAAAGTGGCGCATGCCTGGAAGCCCTAAAGTTCACTTATCAAGCCCTTAAAAAACACTAGCAAGTGCACGTCCACTGGATGAAAACTACACGAGTGCTAACGTTTCATCAGTTAACATGAAGAGCAAAGCTTCTCTGGTTCAATTCAACTGTGCTCTTTGGGAAGGAGGCACAATTCCCGCTTTACGCTTCTCATGGAGTTCCTCCGAAGGTCAGCGTCCTCATCCTCACTCACTCACTCTTCTCTCTGGTCCACTTGATCATGGTTTCTGGAGAGCGGTAGAGGAAGATGAGTTTGGCGTACAGGTCTTCCTCCAGGTCCAGTTCCCCTGTCTCTCGGACCAGGAAGATGTCGGTGCAGAGCTTGAGGATCCGGTCCACATTGGGCAACTCTTCGAACATGATGGTGTGAGAGATCCCGCTGAAGAACTCGCGCACGAACTTCCCGATAACCAGAACCACTGACATGTACAGACCCATGATCCTGTGCACACACAGGCTCACATGTTCAACTTATCAATGAATTACTTTTGAATTAAGTTCCTTACAGACTGATAAAAACATGTTCACTTGGTTCAGATGGGATGCATATCATATCAAATAACAGTAGCACTTTATTTTTACAGTCCTGTTCCTCATGTACATACTATGTACTTATTATAGTAATAACTATGTAATACCTATTTACTAACCCTGAACCTACTCCTAAACCTAACCCTACCCCATGTAGTTATCTTGTATTACCAGAACTTTCTTAGATAAATACACTGTAAGTACACTATAAGTACATGTAAGTACACGTACTGTAAAATAAAGAGCAACCCAAATATATATGGAAGCCAGTTTGCACAATGGAATAAAAAAATTGAAATTCTCAACGTTTTCTCCCAAAATGGCCTTTTCTAGCAATTTTACATTCATATGACACACATCTGACCTTTTTCCTTTGCGAGAAAAAAAAGTCAGGATCGTTAGATGTTAAAGGGATGAAAATTCGGTCAAATAATGCCTGTTCGAGATGATTTAAAACTTTATACTTATACTTTATTATTTTAAATATACAGTACACAAAGTTATTGTTACTCTCAAATGTTACTCTCACCAAGGCCACATTTATTATATAATAAATGCAGTAAAACAGCAATATTACAGCATCTTTGAGCATCATAACTCCAGCTTTCAGTGTCACACGATGCTTCAGAAATCATTCTAGTATGCTGAATGACAGCTCAAGAAACATTTCTGATTATTAATAAAGTGGAAAACAGTTGTGCTGAAAACCGTGTGTTTTTTAGATTTTTTGATGTATAGACAGTTTAAAAGAACAGTTTTTTTATTTTTTGCCAATTTAATTCATCCTTGCTGAATAAATGCAGTCATTTCTTTCAGAAATAAAATGATTAGTAATCCCAAACTTTTGACCAGTAGTGTATCATAAAAAGGTTTTCTATGTCAATTTTGGTGCATCACTATACTGAATTGAACTTGGCTAAAAAATATTCTTAAACAGACAACACTCAATATATCTCTTTAAATGTTAGTTACTGTGAGTTTTAGTTGTAGAAGCATTTCAGTTGTGTTGTTTCTCTAATGAGAAGCCCCGCCCATAGCGAACTCTCATTGGTCAAAAATCCACCTCCTCTTATATGACACCTCAATTATGCTATGCACAGGAATGGATGCACAGTTTTGTCCCTTTAGGAAGGACAGACTAATAAGTTCAGACTATAATCTTTCATGTCACTCACCCATAACCAGCCAGAAAGCCCAGACTGGGTGGACTGACTTGGTCACTGATGATGTAGAGCTCCAGACCAGATTCGTTTCCATCCTTCAAAGATATAGGCCCTCTTTCCATCTGTTTCACGATCCACCACTCCTGGAGGCCTTCTGTGCTATTTTGGTTGGATTTATGTAAGGACAGCGTGATGTTCATGTATTGTTTCCCTTGGGGAGCACACAGAAAGGTGAAGAGAAACAGGCATAATGACGGCTGTACAAATGCGTAGCATTGCACCAAATGATGGAGAGCTGGTGTATTACCGAGGTAAAGCTGCTCAATAGGCTTGGCATTGGAGTCGCTCGGTGCTCTGATGTATCTTGGAAAAATGTTTGTGATGTTCCTTAATAAAAAACACCATTACAAATGATCATTCATGCCAATGGCTTTTCAGTGGTAAAAGAGTTAAGAAAAATATATGTTTGAAGCTTAAACTCACACTTCTTTTTGCTCGGTTCCATTCAGTAGATTTGTTAGTTTACTTCTGGTAATTTCGTCCAAGTCAATGTAGTGTTTTCCTATTGCAGTTTCAACTTTGGCACCTAGACTGAGGTTCCTAAAGGACGAATGCAGTGAATGAGATTAAACAGAAAGTAATTCAGTTCATTGATGACTGAAAACCTCAGTCTTTGTCGTTAACATCTTAGTCCTGACCAGAGAGGCACATAATCATGACAGTGTCTTTAAATGCAGAACAAATTCACAAGAGATGATACCAGAGTGACTATATGGGTCACATAAAATACAATATTTTTGTAAATTCCTATTACACACACAAAATTATTCTATATATAAATGATATATTTGTATAAAACATTAAAAAGATTCGTTCACCAAAAACTTTACTCAAATTTACTCGTGATGTAGGTGACAGAAAAGAAGGTTTTTATTTGAAACATAGGGCTCGAGCACCCATGGAAAAACACGAGATAGTTTCCGTTCATTTTAACCAATAAGAAATGGATTGCAGCTTTTTGTAAACAGGTATTTATTAAATTTTTTATTTTAGTGAAGCACAACCCTCATAGAAAAAAAATTGTGCATTACAATTTGTTTGGTTGGTGACATACTTTAGAGACTTTGTTTTAAAGACTTTAAAACAAGTCAGAATACATTTGTTTTATAATCTAGTTATTAACAGTTTTCTTAAATGCTTACAGAATTAAAATACACAGAAGAATTTCCTGCTCAGTGAACACTTGTGAGATGAATAACACTGCAACAAAAAACTATTTGGTCACACTTTATTTTAAGGTCCAATTCTCACTATTAACTAACAATTAACTATGACTTTTTCCTCAATTAACTCCTTATTTGCTGCTTATTAATAGTTTATAAGGTAGTTGTTAAGTTTAGGATATTGGATTATTGATGTCATGCATTATATGTACTTTATAAGCTCTAATAAACAGCCAATATGTTAATAATAGACATGCTAATAAGCGACTAGTTATTAGAGTGAATTGCACCCTATACTAAAGTGTTACCAACTCTTTTTAGGATTGAGGAATTATTTTGCAGCTCAATCTCTATTACAGTATAAGACACAATTTAAATTACAAATACAGATACAAGTACAGTTTACTGAAAGCCCTGTTTTCTTGTGATTATTTGATGTTACGCTGTCATCACACGTGCTGAAAAATAGCACATGAAACACTGCTTACATTTATATTTTATTCTGTGATAATTCTGGGGTGGAACAGCTTTTTCTTAGGGTGGCAAAAATGTTTACTGTCCTACTGAAAAAAAAAATGTCACTTACATTTCAGATGGACTGAGGGTGAGTAAAACAGCAAATTTTAATATGATAAATATTTTTATAAACTGTTTGGATCTCAAGGGTCCAAGGGTCTCAAGGTTTTACCCATTCTCCACCAGCAATCCAAGCTTTTTTACGTGCTCATCTGTTTGTATCTGTATGCTGGTGTGATGTTGAACTCTACAGTACCTCTGTATGGACCAGGCGAAGGTGAGAGGGAACGTCTCAGTTGATTTACTGAGCATTTTAATGAGGTTCTCCTTGCTCGGGGGGCTGATGGTCCAGAGCGAGTTCGAACTTCCTTCTAGTTGGGCTATGGTCAAATCCTCAGGAATATAAGACTCCAGGAACTGCAAGGCATTCTGCAGGAGACACATGCATCTTTAGCTCTACTTAGAAACAATCAGGAATGCACAACTTATCATCATCAGGCAATATTAGTTTGTTGTCAGATCAGCATTGCTATCAGACATATACAGTATATATATGTGTGTGTGTTGTGTGTGTGATAGGGCTGGTAATTTAATGCTTTAATTACATCAATTAATTAAAAATGTTTACACATTTAATGCATTTGCTCCGCACCAGACCTATGTAGGTCATCTGACATTTCATAATATGACATTTCATGATAAATATGGGGCAACTGCGTGATGGAGCCCAGAGAATGTAATTAGAATGTCCCTAAAATTCTATTTACGGGTACAAAATGCCTGTTTGAGTTATCATATTTACCTCATATAGGCTAGTTAAGCAATATCACACGAGCTACAGGCTAAGTGCAATATCACACGAGTGCAAATGTGATACTGATCTTATACAACAGTTCAGTAAGAAAGAAGTTAATATTGTGTTATTTAAGACACAAATTTTGTCTTTTTTAATGATGATGATCCGCTTCAAGTCAAACAAGCCTAATGATTCAATGAACCATTCATAAAGAACCATTTACTTGACTCCTGAATGAATCAGCCATTTGAACGAATCGAATGAATAAATGACTCAATGACTTAATCATTAAGACATTTACCACCACCTACTGCCAGTTTTAGTTTATTATTAACAGTATCATTTCATTTAAGAAATATTTTAATATTTCCATAGTAATAATAATACAATTAATACAATTACTTATTAAAGGTATAGTTCACCCAACCAAAAATGACAATTATGTCATCATTTACATCATGTAACAAATTTTATCAAACAAAATATTTCTCACTAAAGCTACTTTCTGTAATGTCTGTTTGATGCTTTACACAACAATGACTTTAAATGATCTTTTAGGAGTAATTTATCAGCCAAATTTGATGTGCAATTAATTTGTGATTAATTAGATTTAAAAAAAATTGCATTGCTTACCAGCCCTAATATATAGTAGTATTTCAAAAGTAGCATTTATTCCTAAATAAGCCCTAATTATTTTACAATAAGAGGATTGTAGGTGAAAATTTGTTAAAATGGCAGGCAAAGAAATCCCACAATATCCAAATAGTCCTAAAACAAGTTCCATTTTATTTATGCAAAATTTAATTTCTTATTTTTTATTTTGATTATGCAATGAAATGTGACAATAGAACTCTATTGGTCATTATTAATCAGCTGTCTGAAATCATTTCTTTATATCGGTTAATTACTAGAAAACTGAAAAATGTCAAAGTACGAAGGATCTGCTGTGATTTGAACAGACACTTAGTTCCTTACTGCATCAGAGCTGTATTTTTTTACAAACTCGGCAAACTCTGCAGGAGACACAGTTTTTAGATGGTTCTGCTGGGCACTCATCGTGAAGATCGGCTGAAAACAATAAAACAAACAAGAACAGAAAAAAAGAGAGCCATGTTAATCATCAAACGGTAGGCAACTTCCCATAAGACAGACTGAAATTTTAGTTAGTGATCAAAAGTTAGTGATGTTACTGTGACTAAAACTAATTATATAAAAAAAATCATTGCTGGTAATCGAAATAAAGCTGAAATAATACAAAATATTAATATTAGATAAAAATGCTATCAAATAACTAAAACTGAAATAAAATAATAAAGATAAATTGAAAAATAAAAAAAAAATAAAACTGACATAACATAATTACTAAATTAAAATGATAATTAAAAACAACTTATAATACTGAATAAAATAAATTAAAATAATAAATAGAACAAAACAATAACTAAAATGATAATAAAAACAACTTATAATACTGAATAAAATAAAATAATAATAATACATAGAAAAAAACAATAACTAAAATGATAATAATAACAACTTATAATGCTGAATAAAATAAAATAAAAATAATAAATAGAACAAATAATAACTAAAATGATAATAAAAACAACTTATAATACTGAATAAAATAAAATAATAATAATAAATAGGACAAAACAATAAGTAAAATGACAATAAAAACAACTTATAATACTGAATAAAATGAAATTAAAATAATAAATAGAACAAAACAATAACTAAAATGATAATAAAAACAAATTATAATACTGAATAAAATAAAAGTAAAATAATAAATAGAACAAAACAATAACTAAAGTGATAATAAAAACAACTTATAATACTGAATAAAATAAAATAAAAATAATAAATAGAAAAAAACAATGAGTAATCCAACTTCAATAACTAATAAAAATGACAAAACACAATAAAATAACTAAAAATAAAATGACAACTGACAAGCATTGTAACAGTATATAAATAATATGAACTCAAAAATATCTCATCAAGTGATCTGAAATACTTTCCACATTCGTTTTATAGATTTGGATGACTCGTTTGTGTATATTTAGATTTCTGCCCATGTATTTTTAGGAGAAACAGCCGAGACAGAATAGAAAGCAATACACTGTTTCTTGTTTTCCATTGACAGTAGACACGGTCAGACATCAGAACTGAGCATGCAGACGAGCAGAAGAGTGACGTGCACCTGAAGTCCTCCCAGCGTGAGCGTGACGGACACGTCCAGCGGGGTGTTGACCACTCCTGCCACAGATTTGACCAGAGACATGAAGAGCAGCGGGAACCAAACGATGCAGATCAGGAGCATCACGATCATGCCGCCCATTCCATACTTCACGACCTTCTTCTTCTTCTGGCCGCGTGGCTGAGGGTTACGCTGCCACACGACACACACACACAGACACTCAGGATGCTGCCTTTGGAGGAAGCTGCCTGCTATTTCCCGCTTTCTTACCTTCTCGGACTCCCTCCAGCATTTGAGGATGAAGATGTGAGCGTAGATGTCCTCCACACAGATCCAGCTAGACAAGCTGAGCGTCGTGTCCGTCCAAACCCAGTCCATCACCGCACGCAACTCCGTCAGGAACGGGATCAGACGAAACCTGGGACACACAACGCATACTAAACAAGTGGATCTGTTATGTGTAGGAAATAACTGGATTGCTTTACTTATAGAAATCATTGGTCGACCGATATGCCAGCTGATACTCTGCGTTTCTTAAAGAGTTAGTTCACCCAAAAATATCTTAATGTGTGTTTCCGAAGATGAACGAAGGTCTTACTGGTTTGGAACGACATGAACGTTGAGTAATTAATGACAGAATTTTCATTATTGGGTGATTATCCCTTTCATTATCTGCAATGGTCGCCATTTTTTTTTTTCATTCCACAATAACAAATACTATTTGTGACCCTGGAGCAAAAAAACAGTCTTAAGTCTCTGGGGTATATTTTTAGCAATAGCCAAAAAAAAACATTGTATGGGTCAAAATTATAAATTTTTCTATTATGCCAAAAAAATTGGATATTCAGTAAAGATCATGTTCCTTGAAGATATTTTTTATCAAAACTTCATTTTTGATTAGTAATATGCATTGCTAAGAATTCATTTGCACAACTTTAAAGACGATTTTCTCAGTATTCAATTTTTTTTGCACCCTCAGATTCTAGATTTTCAAAAAGTTGTATCTCGTCCAAGTATTGTTCGATCCTAACAAACCATACATCAATTCGTACATTTTTATTTTTTTATTATTGACACTTAAGACTTTAGGATTTGACATCATCCTATAAAAACTGCTGTCGATCATGTTTCTCACCCCTGGAAGAGGAAGAGGTTGACGTAGTTGTAGCTCTTGGTGAGGAAGTTTCCCAGGATGCGAGTCGGATATCCACAGCGGATCTGATACGCTGACAGGCCGAAGTAAATGCATTTCACAAAGTACCAGAGCTGAGCGATCGGGTTCTGACTGAAGCGCCTGCACAGAGCAGATAAAACACATGTTAGGACCTCCAGGGCATTTCTTCTTCATGTTGAAGACATCTCCGCATCATTTGTGAATTTAAATCATGAAACTTATAAAATAAAATAAAAAACATTTTAGAACCCTATGAAAACCATTTGGTTTTAATTATTTTTATGTATTTATGAAACTTTTCGTAAGGTAATGAAATTAGGGCATAAAATATTAACAATTTAACCTTTCTTTGTAAATGCAGTGAAATGACAGTTTAAAAATTATTAATTTTTTTTGGTAAAATTACATGAATTTTGCTTTATATATATATATATATATATATATATATATATATATATATATATATATATATATATATATATATATATATATATATATATATATATATATATATATATATATATATATACAGTACAGACCAAAAGTTTGGAAACATTACTATTTTTTATGTTTTTGAAAGAAGTTTCTTCTGCTCATCAAGCCTGCATTTATTTGATCAAAAATACAGATTTTTTTAAATATTGTGATATATTATTACAATTTAAAATAATTGTTTTTAGATTTATTATACTTTAAATTATAATTTATTTATGTGATGCAAAGCTGAATTTTTAGGATCATTATCACATGATCCTTTAGAAATCATCTAATATCTAATATGATGATTCATTATCAAAGTTGGAAACAGTTCTGCTGCTTAATATTGTTTCAGAACATGTGATACTTTTTTAGGATACTTTGATGAATAAAAAGTAAAAAAAAGAAAAAAAAGAAGCTATGTTTTTAAAATATAAATATTTTGTAATAACAATATACACTACTGGTCAGTTATTTGTAATTTGTCCGTAATTTAAATAAAATCAATACTTTTATTCAGCAAGGATGTGTTAAATTGATAAAAAGTGATAGTAAAGAAAATATATTATTAGAATATATATTATTAGATTTTTTATTTTATTTTGAATAAATGCAGTTCTTTTTAACCTTTTAGTGATCAAACATATTAGACAGCAGAACTGTTTCCAACACTCATAATAAATCAGAATATTAGAATGATGTTACATGTGACACTGAAGGCTGGAGGAATGATGCTGAAAATTCAGCTTTGCATCACAGAAATAAATTTTATTTATATATAAAAAGTATATTCAAATATTTCACAATATTACATTTTTTTCTGTATTTTTGATCAAATAAATGCAGGCTTGATGAGCAGAAGAAACTTCTTTCAAAAACATTAAAAATAGTAATGTTTCCAATCTTTTGGTCTGTACTGTATTTATATATATATTTATATATGCAATTGGAATGGATTCACATTGTGGCACTAATTAATTTCAGTCCATTTTATTCTCAGTAAAATTACATTTTGCTGTTGAAATTTGTTTTTTTTAAATAATATGCAAAATTATGTATTTTAATCTATCAAACACATAAAAAGGATTAACAAACTTCTAATGTAATATAATGTCAAAACAGTCCTGAATGAATGATTTTAATTCAAATTTAAATTTCGTTCTTTTACCTCTCTGTGATTCCTGGTAAGATGAAAAACATCCAGAAATGGATGCCGAACACCAGGACGACCTGGAAAATCACTTTTCCCATCACTGTCTTGCGGAGGTACAGGGCGCGATCCACCACCATCGTGCCGAACTGGATGAGCACCATGACGAGGAACGGCCCGGGAACTTGGTCTTCAGACAGCGAGGATGTGATGTCAGCACCTCCCTGGTGTTTCTGTGAGCCAGACAAAACACACATCAACACACAACCAAGGAGAGGTCATTTTAAGAGTCAGTTTAGAGGAGAACAAGGCTAATCTGATCTGAAACCTAGCTGTCTACTGGCATGCATTCATTTTTGTATGCTTTTTATAAATCAAAATACTTTCAAGTTTACCCCAAATGCCCAGAAGCCAAAGACAATAATGATGAAATCAACAGTGTCTGCTAGAAACATCAAGACGTAAACGTCTGTGACGGCGTTGTACTCCGGGTGGATCAGGTTATAGAAGAACTGACGGATGGGCTGATAGAACTCAACCAGTCTGAAGAGAGAAGATGAAGAGGAGACAGGCTAATATAAGATATTAAAAACAGGATAAAGAATGAAAGTGTGTGCAGCAATCAGCATGAAATGGCATTCATAACCTATTTGACTTGAATTTATCCATTATCCAACTAAATGGATCATTTCACTTTGTTTTTTCAAATGACATGTTTTCCATTTAAAAAATTCTGTTTTAACACTTTAATTAAATTTATTCAATTTTAGCAATTTAATAATTTATTATTATGTTAACAATAATTGCCATATTAAATATCTGTATTAAAAAACAGAAAACCTGTCGTCTGTTTAAATTTTCTGGATTCATTCTTTTGTTTTATAATTTCATGCAAATTTATCACTAAGATGATGATAATAAAATATATGCATAGAAATTTAACAGTAAAATCTTTAAAAATATAATTCTGGTAATCTATTTGGAAAAACAGTATTGCACAATCGAGATTTACTAAAAAATAAAAATAAAACATGCAACAAAAAACTGTGATAGTCTTTAAAAATAATGTTTAATATACTTTAATATTATTGGTTAATTTTTTATTTTATTTTAGTTGCCTCAGAGGTGGAGAAATATTATATTTCTTTAATATAAATAAATTGTTTTTATATAATATTTATAAATATTATCATTAGTTTTATCACATAAAATAATATCTAAAATGTTTATTTATTTATTAAAAGATAACATCTGTTTTCCCAAATGCACTTACTTTTTGATCACATAAACCTTTGCTTTGATGAGCTGCTCTCGGATCTTCTCCATAATCAGTTCTTTGCGGCTCTTCTGTGGTACTTCTGGCTCTGTGCTGCTGTTTTCTCTATGAACGCTGTTCCGTGTGCTTGTGCTGCCTGTGAAAGCAACCAGCAACCAACCGTTAACAGTTAAACTCATAGCAATGCTCGAATAAATGTCTCAGGTTACTCATGTAACCATTGTTCCCTGAGAATAGGGAACTCCACGCTGCGTCCTCTAGAGGGCGTTAGCAAAGCGCCCTCTAGAGGACGCAGCGTGGAGTTCCCTTTCGAAAGGGAACTGTTCGTTTCACTAGTTGTCTACCAGCTAGATCAAGATGAAACCGGATTTAGCATTTGAGATGAAACGATGTTTGAGGTGACTCCTCACCGCGTTTGGAGCGCACAGATGAGCGGCGGGACAGGTGAGATCCGCAAGTGCTCTGCCGTCGCAGGTGAGGCCGATGCTCGGGGTAAAGTATCTGCACATGGACCTGGGACGAGTCCACGGACCTGCCGAGGTTCACGGACTTGAGCGAGTACGCTGGAGAACTCTTCTTCTCTTCTTCAGCTGGAATCGCCACCGCCATCTTCCCCTCGTCCACAGAATCGTCTCGATGAAGACCCTCATCCTTATGGGACGCTTTAGGGTCGTCTTCATCCCAGAGACCGTGACACTGAGCCAGAGAGAGAGAGAGAGCCAGAGAGAGAGAGAGAGAGAGAGAGAGAGCATGTGCATTAATTCAGGCAAACAAACGCTAAGGAATCGCAGGATTGGAAAAGCAAAGCTGTGATTCATCAAATACCTTTTTATTGCATGTTTAATCAAAGCTGTGAAGTAAATAAATGGCACTTTTGGAAACAAGACAAAAATTACATTACATTTAGCAATAAAAATAAATTAAATAATAAATAAATAAAAAATCAGGGCTTTAAAAATGGATTCTGAATCTGCAGGGCTGCAAAATAATTGCAAACACCATTAAATAAATCTTAAATGCACAAATTTTACACAAGCAGTGTTTATTTTTTCATAAAATCACTTCTACGTGACATTGCACTTTTTTAACCAGGCTAGTGATATCACAAAAACTTTTTTTTTTTGCCTTTTTGAACTATAATGTGCACAGATTAATCTTTGGCAGTAAGAAACATTTATTTACTGTCGATGTAAATAAAGTAGACTTTAATTATTTTCCCACACACTCGTTTTTGAACAGGTAAACCTTTGCTTTTGCATTTAAGAATTACATTTGACTTGATTTATCTAGTTACTAAATGTCCCTTATTGTCAAAGATTTAATTATTATAAAATGTATCATTTTCTCCCCTGCAGGTTTCATTCACATTCACAGATATTTCTATGTATCCTGGTGAAAACTGCAATGTCATGCTGGAGATATTTACTAGTGTTTGATTTTCTGAAATAACCTGAAACCTGGAGATGAGAGAAACCTCAAACGCTAGGAATTGATTTTAAAATCCATTTTATGGTTTTCAAAGCTCTCAACAGTCTAGTGGCTTCGTTTAGATTTCTTAATGTCTGGTGAATTATATTTCCAGCTGAATCTTGGCTCTAATCTCTCATCTAAATTGACATACATCTCAAAACTGAAGCAGAAAACAAGCAGAAAAAGCAAGTATTTATTCTGAAAAAGATTTCGGAATGCAAAATCCATTAGTGTGCAAACCTTAAAACTCAAATAAATATGCAAACATATAGTAATTAAATATAATGACAAAATATACTTAGTGAAGTTTTTAATTTCTATGTATTCTGCATTTATCTTTGCATTTGCTAACTCACAGTTAACGGGAACATTCTCTTAAAAGTTATGAGCAACCTTCAACTTTAAAAGAGCATTTGTTCAAAGTGATCTAGCTTTTATGTTATAGGGGACATTCGTCTAAAATATTTCACGTTACTACCCTTTTCAGAATGTTCAAGAGAACGCTCAAACCTTCAAATGTAACGTTCCCAAAATTCTAAAATAGAATGTTCATTTAAACGTTGTGGCACAACTGAGAAAATAAGTTTTAGAACATTCAATCAACTGGACGTTTTGAACATTCTGAGAACTTTTCTAAATAATGTTTTCACAACTTAAAGGGAACATTAGCAAACCTTTCTTAGAACGTATTTTTGTTTTCAGCTGGTCTTGACACTATAATGTTTTTTAAATTATTTTAATTATGCTTTTAAAGTTGCTTTACTGAAAACTTACAGCTTTATTAGTGCTATGAGATTGGCCACAACAATCATCACCATGATGTGGCAAAGACAGGATGTACCTTTAGTATGGATCTGTGGAAAAACAGCGCCAGCAGCTGAATCAGGTCATAGTGCACGTATCCTTCCTTCTTCTCTGTGCCGATGATGTTGGGCGGATGGTATGGCTTCCCCTCATTGACTTTCAGGTTCTGGTTGAATGGGAAAAAACTGAACTGGAAGAAGTATTTGATGACGATGGTGACCTGGAGAGAGAAAAGAAAAACACATTTACAAACGATTTATACCTATATTTAAAGTAATAGTTCACAGAAAAATTAGAATTTGTTAATAATCTCCTCACCTTCAGGCCATTCAAGATGTAGATGAGTTTGTTTCTTCATTGGATTTGTATATATTCATCATTACATCATTTGCTCAGCAGTGGATGCTCTGCAGTGAATGGGTGCCGTCAGAACGAGAGTCCAAACAGCTGATAAAAACATCACAATAATCCACACCACTCAACTCTATCAGTTAACATCTTGAGAAGGGATCATTGTGTTTTTTATGTTACAAACATGCAGCTTTTGGCTTCACAAGAAGTTAACTGATGGACTGGAGTGGTGTGAATGACTTGTGGATTATTGGGATGTTTTTATCAGACTCTCATTCTGACGGCACCCATTCACTGCAGCGCATCCATAGGTGAATGCTACATTTCTCCAAATCTGATGAAGAAACAAACTCATCTACATCTTGGATGGCCTGAAGGTGTACAACTTGAATGTTTAACTAGGTCTGCACAGAATCTGTGAGTCCAGAATGACTGAAAACAAACTCTGACCTCTGTGTACACGATGGCCGTCATCCAGAAACGCTTGCTGGGCCGAGGAACAGAGAGCATCGCCCACAGGAAGATGAGGATGGGCAGCACCAGAGTCACCATGGAAGCCGAGATCATGTGGTTGAGGATGATGACCAGGAAACAGACCATCTCAGAGTGCGCCACCAGCAGGTTATAGAGAGCATAACACAGCTGGAGCCCGAGCGGCTGCGATTTATAGAAACGCTCAGAGTTCTCCAGCTCCTCATCATAGAACATTCTGGAGAACAGCACAAAAACAGAGCACATTAAATGTCTTACCTACAATTCACATTTATATCGTTCTCCAGTTCTGCTGGTGATGAGAGCATCAGCGATATTTAAATATAAGCAATGTTGTTATTATTAATAAAAACTTTAACTGATACTTAAATTACTCAAAAAACTTTGCTGAATAAAATACATTAAAATACATCAAGTATAATATTAAATGAAAAATATTGCATATAAAAAAATATAGTTGCTAGAACTAAGATGAAAAGCTACCTAAAAATGACAAAAGCACATTATAAAATTACGAACTGAAAACTAAATCTAAAGCTTAACTAAAATTAAAAGGCAGCTATTTTGAAATATCTTTTAAATGAAAACGAATAAAAATGACAAATGCTCATCATAAAATTACTGAGATAGAACCAAAACTAAAGCTTAAATAAAAAATTACCATTTAGATATTTAAAAACTAAAACTAAAAACAACAAAAGCAAATCATAAAATCACTAAATGAATCTAATATATATCTAAATGGCAACTATTTGGAAATATTTTTAAACAAAACCAATGAAAATGTCAAAACACATTAAATTAGTAACCGAGATAAAACTCAAATTTAAATAAAAATAAAAAAGAAACCATTTAGAAATATTTTAGGAAAAAAAAAACTACAAATGACAAATGTTCATAAATATAAAAAATATTTACTGTAAAAATATTAAACAAAAATGAATTGATGTGACAAATGCAAATAATTATTATCTATTTAACTATTTAGAAATATTACACTAAAACTAATAAATTACTCCAAAATTACTGTAAATAAATAAATATATATATAAGCTAATTCAAAATATTAATAAAACCTACTACTGTATATCAATGATGCAGTTAGATGTGTGATTACTGGGACACCACAGAGCCCTCTGAAGAAGCTGTAATGTAGACAAGCTCTACGTGACAGAACTCACTTGTTGAGCAGCAGTTCGCTGGCGGTCAGATCGGTGGTCATGGAGGGCAGCAGAGGGTCGTCCAGATCGGATCTGCTGTCGGGCGTCATCAGCATCAGCCGTTTGTCACTGTCACTTTCGTCCGAGCTCACAGACAGACGGTCGAAGCTCACGGCTTTGCTGTAGCTGGGCGGCACGTCAGCGTCCGAGGTGTTGGGGGCGTCTGTGTCCGGGGTGAAAAGCTGTCCGCTGACCACGTTCTCCAGTCCTGATGATTCGCCCTCGTCCTGTCGGATCGGCTGTTCACCGTCCTCATCTTCAGTAATGTACTGCTCTTCCTCTCGATGCTCCTCACAATCCAGCTGAGGAGCCTGAACATCTTCAACTGCTTCCTCTGGATCCACTAAATCCCATTGGATTTCCTCTTCCACATCTCCTGTAGCTTCCTCTGCCGGCTCATCTGTCGCTTCCTGCTTCTCTTCTTCTGCTAGCTCATCTGTCCCTTCTTGTGTCACTTCCTCTTCTGGCTCATCGGTCTCTTCCTGCCTCTCTTCTTCTGGCAGCTCACCTGTCACTTCCTGTGTCTCTTCCTCTTCCAGCTCATTGGCTGCTTCCTGTTTCACTTCTTCCTCTTTCAGTTCCTCGTGATCTGCTCTCTCAGGTTTGTCCTCAACAGTCTCAGCGGTTTCGTCCTCTTTCACCTGCACCTGTTCTTTCTCGTCCTCGACCTCGTCTATAGTGTCGTTGGTTCCTTGCCGAGAGAACAGTGTGATGCACTGAGTAGCTTCACTAGAAGCGAAACGACAAAAAACAACACCAACAGCTGATGAGCTCAAAACAATCACCGTAAACTTATCATCTGTGAACACTACAACACATCTTAAGATATTTTGATATTGAATATTGGCTTAGAATAACACAGCTGCCTCCAATACTGCATTACTCTATACAAAAATAAAAAATAATTATATTTACTACTGAAATATCATCCATAATTTCTAGAAACTGATTGATATTTGATGCATCATAAATGTTCATTACGTAGAACCAATAATTGTTGTTATGCTACAATAATAAAAACATATGCATTATATATATTTTATAACACAATGTCGTATTTTACATGAATATTAACATTATTATTATTATTATTATTATGGCTGTTGTTGATATTGTTATTACTATTAGTAAATGTTATGTTAAATGTTTTCGTTAACTAGATGGTATTTTGGTATTAATAATTATATTAATAATATCAATATTAAATTGGATTAATTGTAATAACATATTTAATAATTAGTCTAATACAAAATATTATAATTATTACGATATATTAAAATAATGTCATGATTCATGATTCCTAATGATATTAATTATTAACTGAATAATAATAATTCAACTATTGTTTTTACAATTATTAATAAAAACATAATAATGATAATAGTAAAGCTATTGTTATTGTTCTAACTAATACAAAATGAATATAGAAGAAAAAATAGATTTTTTAAAAATAAATAAAATACATTTTTAATATTTATCTATCTTTTAGTCATTTAGCATTTTCTCTTCGGTTGTTCACTCATGATGGTAAACCTGTTTTCATTTATTTATTTATTTATTTTTTAATGTAATGCTGAAATCAAAACAAAGAAGAAAAAAAACCATAGGCTGATGGGAGTGTGGAGGGTGAGGATGAATGTGATGAAGATGTGATGATGAAGAGTCCAGCACCTGGACATGACGCTGCTTCCACTGTCCGCAGAGGAGTTGGACATGTCCAGACCATACATTTTGCGTAGCTTGGGACGAGCGCGTTCGCTGGTTTTGGGAATATTCTGAGGCATGTCGTCTAAGTCATCCAGAGTGGACTGACAGGACATCAGCATGGTGGCTTCGGTGTATGCGCTGATGGATGGACAGATGACATGAGCAGAAATATAATGCAATGAAAATGACAACAAGACAAAATTTGAAATGAAATGAGGTTGCCAAGTCTCCTGATTCTTAAATGTTGCTACTGAGATTAAAAAAAACCTTTAAATATAATTGAATGAAAATGATGTCAATGCATAAATTCTAATAATTGTGTTTTGATTCTTTTGAAATGTAGAAACATAATTTCTTGATACTTTTTTAGTAAGATTCAATCTGTTGATGATACAAGTCAAAGCTGAAGACCTGGACATGCTGTCTCTGGAAGCGAAGGAATCCAGACTGTGATCGACTCGTCTGCGGCGCGCTCTGTTCGAGCAGGAGTCCTCCTCACTGATCCGGTCCAGTCCAGATTCACGAGATCCGTTCAGTTTCATCTGCTTCTTGTAGTACACATGTATGCTTTCGCGGGACGGCACGTTTCCCTGCAGGACAAACGATACAGTGGATCAGTTCTAGATCAACATCAGCTAAACGGATTCATTTAATTCTTAGACTATAGTCATAGATTTCAAAATTCCAAAAAGATATATATTTTTTTAATTACACATACTATTGAACTTAAAGGGATACTCCACCCTAAAATTGTGTCATTAATCACTTACCCCCATGTCTTTCCAAACCCGTAAAATCTCTGTTCGTCTTCGGAAAACAATTTAAGATAATTTGGATGAAAATCGGGAGGCTGTCCCATAGGCTGCCCAGTAAATAACAGTGTCAAAGTCCAGAAAAGGTATGAAAGCCGTCGTCAGAATACTCCATCTGCCATCATACGTGCAATCTGGGTTATATGAGGTGACGGGAACACTTTTTGTAAGTGAAGAAAACCAAATGCATATCACGGTGCATCGTATGCTCTTCTGTGTCCTCCGCACCACTAGGATGCGCTGTTTTATTTCAAATCAAAGTTAAATACATGTAGAAGCAGTGCATCCTTGTGGCGCGGAGAACACACAGCCAGGGGGCAAGGAACTCGACCGGAAGTTGAAGTCGGATGGGGGCTGCCATCTTTTAGCAGAACTTCACTTGCGTTAGCATTCCCATTGACTCCCATTCATTTTGGCGTCACTTTGACAGCGAATAACTTTACATCTGAGGCGTTTAAAGACTCCGTTTGTCCATTATTTATTTCTAAAGATACACGACAATGTATAAAGGGCTCCATTACCTTCTATGTTACATTATGGCCCTGTATAAACAGTTTTTGTAAAAAATAGGCTAACGATTGCGTCATAACCACTGGACTCTCTGTCGCATTACCGTACAGACAGGAGGAGAAGCTCGCAGGCAATTAACTTAATATGGCGTACTGGCGTTACATTTTAAAATAATATACAAAATAATTAGTCAGATTACTTACTCCTGCTCACTCACGCCAAAGAACTCCCCGCTCAAGCTCGCCGTCTCTGCAAGATTAACGATGGCAGTTTTCACGCACAGCTACTAGAAGATTTACATCTGTCAGACAGGTTGCTGACGTCGTCAAGCTTCGTTTGAGTCTGCGCGTCAGAAACGGAAGTGCTAAAAAACGCTAAAAATGGGCTTCACTTGTCTCAATTGAGTTCCAATGGGGTCGCTGTGTCCATTTCTTTTACTGTCTATGCACACAGCACACAGTGATATAGAGAGACACAGAGGAGACCGTTGGGAAAGGAATTATTGAATAAAGTTGTTATTTTTGTTTTCTTCGCTTACAAAAAGTGTTCCCTGTCACTTCATATAACCCAGATTGCACGTCTGATGGCAGATGGAGTATTCTGACGACGGCTTTTCATACCCTTTCTGGACCTTGACACTGTTATTCACTTGGCAGTCTATGGGACAGTCTCAAGCCTCCAGGTTTTCATCCAAAATATCTTAAATTGTGGTCCGAAGATGAACAGAGCTTTAATGGGGTTTGGAACGACATGGGGGTAAGTGATTAATGACAACATTTTCATTTTGGGGTGGAGTAACCCTTTAAAAGTTGAATTTACTTCAGATTTTTTTTTGCAGTCATTTGCCATCATCACATTTTAAAATAAATGTCTATATATTATAAGCAGAACCTTCTTGACTTCTCTGGTCAGCATGCAGCGCTCGATGCGCAGAACGGTGGAGATGTCGATGTATTCTCTGCAGACGGAGTTCAGCCACTTGGTGATGCTCTCAACGGTGGTCAGAAACAGCACCCAGGTGAACTTGATGATGTTGAAGACCCTCTTGATGATGTTGTCTACAGGAAGTGGAGGAAAGGTTAGTTTGGTTTGTCTGTAGTTGATATAAACAGGAAATGAAGGCACTTTATGAACACACCTGGTCCGTCCGTTTTGTCTTCCTCTGAACTCTGACGATCTTCTTCACCGATCTCTATCGCCACATGACCTACACACAGAAAGTTGATTATCAATGAGATAACTATTTATAACTATGGCCACAACTTTTTAGTTAAAGTCTATTTCTATGTAGCTATTGCGACTTTTTATCTCACAATTCTGAGTTTATATCTCACATTCTCTCTTTGTTTCTCGTGATAACATCTGGCAAAGAGACTAATGTAAACTAGCCTTCGGGCTAATTTGGGTACATTTACATTCATGAATGTTAATTAATGTAAACTGTCCCTTTTTGTGAAATATATTTTTTTAAAGGGAAAAAAAAAATGTCGGAATTACAAGATAACTCATAATTATGAGAATTCAATGCAATTCCAAGCTTAAATCTCACAATTCTGACTATTTTGTTTCCACCTTGAAAAAAATTAATTACAACTTCTTATAATTCAGAATTTACTTCTGACAAATTCTAAAGAAATCAAATGTATGAGATATAAACTCAAGATTGAGAAATATGAACACATTTTTGAGAAAAATGTCAGATAAATTCAGAATTCTTATTTTTTTTTAACAACGTTTACAATTGCAGTACCGTCTTTCTTGTCTTTTCTACGTCTGCGGCCGTATCGCTTCCAGAAATGACGTCTCCCTTTGCCTCTTTCTTTCAGGGCTGCTTTAGAGTCAGCGATCCAGGTGTGATACACAAACTACAGAACATCAATATGAATTAATCTATCAATGCTATGTTTATATAGTGTTGCTCAAGGACGTCAACACATGCACGTCACATGTTCAGCCAATGAAGGAAGCCAGATGAAATTTAACTCATGATTAAATTTGTCCATGACATACATATATTACATGAACCATTCAGACCATGCATTTGTAATTAAATCACTGAAAAGTCTGAATCTGACACTGGATAAACAAGCACATCCACCACAGAATACCAACAATGAATACAAACAACTCTTTTCCATCCAAATCTTTGAAATCCATTAGAATTTTTGACTTGTATTATACATGTGTACTGACATGTTTTTATTCATTCATTGGATTAAACGAGTTGTTTGGATCCAGGTTACACAAGAAAATGGAAAATTCATAGACAGTAAATGTTTTTTGCTTCACTCATATCTGAATGGCTGGTGAACGCTTGGTGTAAAATGGTTAGATGTTTTTTGTGGTCATTTCTGAAATGCAGTGGAGCAAATCACATCATTTAGTTGCAAATAAAAACTTTAAAGTAAACGAACAGAAATAAGACAGTGAAATGACTTGGAAAAAATAAAAGTACCTTCCCAAAAACACCACATTAAACAATGAACAACAGCCTAAAATCATTTCCATTCCATGCATCCTCAAAGGAGTTATATTTCAAAATTTCATTTCATTTTATTTTATTTTTTACAAATATAACTGGAACAACACGGAATGGAAATCTTAACAATAAAACACCATCAGCAAACACAGGGATGGAAACCCAGATGACACGTTCCCCGCGGTGGTACCTTGGCCGCCCTGATTAAATACTGAAGAACAGTTTTGGGCAGTTTAATGATAGATCTTGGTAAAGCCACGAGGGCCGAAGCAAACTTTCTGATCGCTCGCTAAGAGGAGAAAACCAGGAGAAAGTCACAGCATCAGTGTCCTGAAGCCCTTCAAACAGTTACAGCACTATACAACACAACACATGATCAATAAATCACAAGAGTGTCACTAAACAGATGAATAAAGCCTCCGCAACAGACACTCTGGAAAAACCATTGGTGCTTTTGAGGAATGTTTATTTGTTCATTTCTCAAACAATCCATCCATCCATCTATCTCTCAATCACCCATCCATCCATCCATCCATCCATCTATCTATCTTTCAATCACCCATCCATCCATCCATCTATCTCTCAATCACCCATCCATTCATCCATCTATCTCTCAATCACCCATCCATCCATCCATCTATCTTTCAATCACCCATCCATCCATCCATCTATCTCTCAATCACCCATCCATCCATCCATCCATCTATCTTTCAATCACCCATCCATCCATCCATCTATCTCTCAATCACCCATCCATCCATCCATCCATCTATCTTTCAATCACCCATCCATCTATCTCTCAATCACCCATCCATCCATCCATCTATCTCTCAATCACCCATCCATCCATCCATCCATCTATCTTTCAATCACCCATCCATCCATCTATCTCTCAATCACCCATCCATCCATCCATCCATCTATCTCTCAATCACCCATCCGTCCATATATCTCTCAATCACCCATCCATCCACCTATCTCTCAATGACCCATTCATCCATCCATCCAGCTATCTCTCAATCACCCATCCATCCTTCCATCCATCCATCCATCTATCTCTCAATCACCAATCCATCCATCCATCCATCCATCCATCCATCCAATTATCTCTCAATCACCAATACATCCATCCATCCATCTATCTCTCAATCACCCATCCATCCATCTATCTCTCACTCACCCATCCATCCATCCATCCATCCATCTATCTCTCAATCACCCATCCATCCATCCATCCATCCAGCTATCTCTCAATCACCCATCCATCCTTCCATCCATCCATCCATCTATCTCTCAATCACCAATCCATCCATCCATCCATCCATCCATCCAATTATCTCTCAATCACCAATACATCCATCCATCCATCTATCTCTCAATCACCCATCCATCCATCTATCTCTCACTCACCCATCCATCCATCCATCCATCCATCTCACAATCACCCATCCACCCATCCATCTCTCAATCACCCATCCATCCATCTATCTATCAATCACCCATCCAATCCATCCATCTATCTCTCAATCATCCATCCATCCATCCATCCATCTATCTATCTATCTATCTCTCAATCACCCATCCATCCATCCATCTATCTCTCAATCACCCATCCATCCATCCATCTATCTCTCAATCACCCATCCATCCATCTATATATCTCTCAATCATCCATCTATCCATCCATCCATCTATCTATCAACCATCTATCTATATAGATACACACACAAATTTATAGTATAAGTATCTGCTATACTGTAAGAAAGATTTCACTGATTTACATTATGAGCTATCAGAATTTTGTTCAAATAAGTATCAGCAGCTGCACCAAACAACCTATTTAGTTTTTTTTTCTCCAAATTCTGTTTATCTCACACTAAATGAGCCATAAAAGTCTGATGGATCAAAAATGATACAAAACATAAAACACATATGTGAACCGAGTAGAATAACTGTAAGCTGGACTCCAGAGAAGTTCAATCAGTTTTCTTCTGCAGACCAGCAGCGGTTCACTCACCAGGAAGGCTGATCTCTTGGGCAGTTCTTCTTCTTTTTTCTCCTCCTCTTCCTCTTCCTCTTCACTGTCAGTTTCAAACAGGTAATAATCACCACTTCTCACCACTGAGAGAGGAATGGATGAGCAAAAACAATTGTATAAAACTTGCAAAGAGGAGAATAACATGTTTCTGAGAATTCATACAACATTGAAAAAATGTGTTATTGACTAATCAATTAAAATAATGACGTTTTTTACAGCCGTACATGTCATAACAGACAATACTAATGAATCTCTTGACTGAACTTACCTGAATCTCTAAATCTGAAAACCATAGTCAAACTTTGTTTTAAAGGCATGACAGATTAGCATGAGTCATTAACATTTGCAAAGCAGTACCACAAAAAAACAATAAAAACCTTAGACCATTGAAGATTCGTGCACATCCCATTATAGGCTTTTTATAAAATGTAGAGTATGTTTTATATTTGTTATAGTACTTCAATAAAACAGCATATTATCAATCAAAGAAATCAACAAATTGGGCTAGTCACTCATCTCACACCACAAAAACACCTCTTTGTCAGTTTCACAGTCGCATGGCAAAACAGGATTTGGAATAAGGAAACTGCCTTGTGTCCTTGAACAGAAGAGCCACAATGGATGGGGAGGACAGGGGAGGATGCTGGGAAAACATTTCAACACTTTATTTAAGAGCCTCAGATTAACAAAACCCTGAAAATCTCTAAAAAAGACCACATTTTTTACAGTGATTAGTGTCTCTCTTTAAAAAGAAAACTACAATGGTGATACCGTGGTTTTCAGTCATGGTACCACAGTAATACCATGGATTTCCGGACAGGATTCTGATATTAATACTATGGTATTCTTTGCAGTTCATGTACAGTAAATACCATAGTATATGAATATGGCAATCATATTCAGTCGTATGATACCATCGCTGTACCATGGTACCACCACAGTATGTTTGTATATGACAGCTTTTCCTTAATAGACTAGATTCTAATCACTATATAAAACAAGCCTTGATGTTTAAAGAAGGTTTACGGTTAAATCACATCTCACGTGCTCACGCTGATAGCAGAGATCAGCTCATCAAAGACGACAAAGTAAATACCTTCTCACTCATATCACACCAACACAATGAGCTTGAGGGTATTTCTTTTGCTTTTTCATGGTTTTTCTGTTGAGCACTTTCTTTGTTGAAGAGGAGATAAAGAGAGGGACCATAAATGTCTGGTTTATAAAGTTATTTCACCCAAAAATGACCATTTAATAAACCTATTGTCAATCAAAAGACTATTTGGAAACCACAAGAAGTGCTGGCTCTTTTTTTAAATATATTTTAAAATGTAATTTATGCTTCACATTTTTGTGGAAATCGATCAGTTTTTTTCCAGGATATTTTTTTTTTTTTTTGTAAATAGAAAATTCAAAAGAATGGCATTTATTTAAAATAGAAATCTTTTGTAACATAATAAATGTCTTTACAGTCACACTTTACAGTTTGATCGATTTGAAGCATCTTTATGAACAAAAATATTAATTAAATGGAAAATTTATATATAAATATATATATGTGTGTGTGTGTGTGTGTGTGTGTGTGTATCTGTAAAAGATCTTTAACACTAGCTTGCTCTATTCTTTATTTTTTCTATATCTTTCTATTTATT
Organism: Carassius gibelio; assembly: GCF_023724105.1. Classification (NCBI taxonomy): domain Eukaryota; kingdom Metazoa; phylum Chordata; class Actinopteri; order Cypriniformes; family Cyprinidae; genus Carassius; species Carassius gibelio. The sequence goes on from NC_068397.1 coordinate 29,818,547, forward strand.
TATTATATTATTTAAAATAATATATATATCCCATGCTACGTGTGCTGTGTTAACCTAACTGAGACTTGTTATAGCACTTACATATCATTGCTCTTTTTGTTGTTTTTGATTGCTTCCACTGTCCTCATTCCCTGAAACATTTCAAAACATTTTCATTTATGGATGAAATATTCTTATAATACCAAGGTAATACCAGCTCAAGCTGCTTCATTATTATATGGTCATGAGTGAAATCTCTCCCTTTTCTACAACAGAGTGTTTAGTGTATTTTAATAAAGCAGAGTGATTCTCTACTGTACGGCTCCGTTCACCTGCTCATACGGTCACGTGACAACAAACCAGAACCATCCAGACATTCAGCCTTTTCGGCTGCTGTATAGATCTATTTAAGGCACCAAATCGATGTCATTTTTTACATCTGTAAGTGATGGAATACTTTTAGTTCTACACTTCAAAAGATCAAGGAAAATGTGGTTCCTGATGAAATGCCTGCTTTAAAGCATCTACCACTGGTTGTTAACACTGCATGTATAATCATAAGGCAGACGGCCTTAAATAGATGTAGAAAAGTCTAAGGTCTGGAGGGTGTGTTTGTCGTCTCGGAGGTCTGACGGAGCACAGGTGCAGTATGGGAATCCTCTGACTTCTGGTCAAGGACACAAGGATCAGTGAGATCAGAGGAAGGTATGAGGAACCTACTGGACGCATGGTCAACCCAAGGCCTCCACCACTGCTTTTTTTGCACCTTGTTTTTCTTTTTCTCTGCAAATGAAATGTTACAATGTTAATGAAAGCATGTCAGAAGTGACACTGGCGAAATTGGAAATGAAACCTTTTCCTGCTGCCAGCTAAATGCATACGAAAGCACACTATTTTAATTTACTGTCGTGATCTATATCTTTACCATCGTCATCGTCTTCGTTGTCGTCAGGTTGGACGAGTTTCTGCTCGTCTCCAGACACCTGAGCCATGCTGAGCATCTTCTCCTTTCCTCTCTTGAACTTCTGCTGCCGCGTCTTAATACGATCCATCCTAAATGAATGCATTCAGAGTAATGAGAGAAATCCTTCACAGCACATTTAATAATAATAACAAACTCTAATACCATGTGCACTGTAGTAATATTAAAAATAGGACAAATAGTCGATTTTTTTAAATGTAAAACTCTCTTCTACTCACCAAGGCTTCATTTAAATCCAGTAAAAACACAGCAATATTATGAAATGTTAATGCAATTTAAAATAAACTTTAAAATATCAGGCAGGCTGGTGAAAAGCTAAGCTTTTATATAACTTCATAACATGAGCTAAGGTTGCTCGAGTGGTGGTTTTCAATTAGAAATGATGACTTGGGTAACTGTTGAGCTCTACTATGGACTATTACATGCAACTCATGAAGTAAAACACATATGAAAGGATGTTTCTCACTGTCTCTTCAGTTGCTCCATGGATCTCTTCTCCTCCTCCAGACGAGCTCTCACGACCTTCACAATGCTGGCCTGAAACAGCTCTGCTCCTCTGACAGACAGATGGATGATACTTAACTAAACTGTACTGATGTTTACACTTACTGTACAAATATAAAACGATCCCTCAAACAAAATCGTACATTTGAATCAAATCTAACACACTTGTGTAAACATGTATGTAAATACCGAGATGCGAGAATCTGTCCGGCGCGGATGTCTGCGACCACATGCAGGAAGTAGTAGCTCATGAAGACACGTCTCTGCAGCAGGAGGAACGTAAAGCAGATACTGTCCCAAATAATCCCAGCCTCGTCCCTCGGCACCTCACATCCATCTAAAGACACGCCTGAAGACACACGGGACACGGAGAATTGAATAATGCAATGTTGCTTCTCAACGAGAAGGTTATACGTTAAAGATGCATTTTGTAAAGCAAACAAGCATAAGAATATACTGTGCACACAAATATTGGCTAAAATAAAACATAGATTAGAAACCAGAATCTTGGCCAAAAGCCACCTTTCTTTACCTTCAAGAGCTTTGTATTCTTTTATGGTGCAGGCAAGACTGAGCAGCTGAACCAACCAGCAGCTATTCTTCACCAAATGCTTGATATAACCACACGCCAAAATCTGTGAAAAAAAAAAAAAAATACAATTCTTAATGCATGCAACACTTCTTTTAATTTATTGCTTTATTGTGTTTTTCTGTTTATGCATTTACTAGCCTCCTCAACAGACTAAAATAATAAATCATAATTTATTATTTATTTAATTTTATTCAGTGATACAAAACTTTTATAACTATTAAACCTTCATGGTAATGAAACATTAAATGCAGAACATATACTGTAAAATAAAAAAGTGTACTGTACTTTAATAATAAAATACATTAATTATAAATTATAATATATATTAAATTAATATTCAAATTATAAATTAATAAAACATCTATAAAATACGTTGAGATGTTCTTTTTTTATATCTGATTTTGGCCAAATTGGCTGAAAATCGTAAATGCACTTCTTTAATGGATTTTTTTTTTTTTTTTTTTTGCTTTAAGACACTCACAGCAAACACGTTCTTCATTGTGATGACGAAGACATTGTAAGCTATGAGGAAATCCCAGTAACGGAGGATCTTCTTGATTGGCTTGAGCAAGAGATCGCCACCAAAGAGCAGGAAGTAAAAACACGCCACCAGGTAACCCATGCAGAAGACGCTGATCCGAGTCGTGCCCGTGATGAAGATGATGGTCAGGACGAACCAGAACAGGTAGCTAAACATGATCACCTTCAGCATGTCCAGGTACGACCTGAGAGAAGGAAATAACATTAACATGAGAGTAACGTTTAACTGACGTTTGTTTAAATGATCCATCCAAACTAGGGATGCGCCAGTAATAAACCTCTCAGCCAATAACGATAACCGATAATTTAGAACGATATCTGCCGATACGATACCTATAGTTTAGTTTTCTTAAGAAAAATAAATCTCACCTCGTTAACTATACGGAGCCCTCTCATTTTGTACATAATACTACAGGTTAAAATTAACAACAAAGCTATTATATTAAATTCTGTTTATTTAAAGATAATAATCACAGTCAAATAAAAACCGCTCATCATAATCGATTTATTCAAACATATATATTTAATTAATTTGTTTTGTATATATATATAGAAACGCTGATTGAGATGTGATAAATTTCTGTAAGTTACTGTACTTAGTACTTTATTTTTCAACATACCTTCTGATGTTCATTCATGTTTATTTTGCAGTGTAACTTAATTAAAGTGGAAGAGTCTCGTGTGCCGTAAAACAGAGATCTGTCACATCGCTGTAAAATGTGTGCCAAAATGGCATTTATTGTTTGAATTTTGTAATAAAATGTACAAATTTTGAAAGCTGAGACATTGTTGCTTATTATAAGGAGGTGCATTAGAAATAATGTTTAGTGAAGGAAAACTGCAGGTCTGGGTCAAACAGAACCCATGTTGATGGTGCAGCACTAATACTATTTATTTGGGACAGCCAAAATGTAAAAACATAATAAAATGTTGTGGTGCATTATAAAACTAGCAGAGAAAAAAGTATTTTAACAGTAAAAATTTACACGGTGCATTTACTGGTACTTAAAAATTATTTCATAGCATAATTACATGATAAATGTAGATCAAAAAAAAAAATAGAACTGTTTTTAAATGTAATTAATAATTCTAAGATAATGTGCTGACTATAACTACATAATATAAATGACACATGCATGTTCTTAGCCTTATGTTCTTATAACTATTCTCTGTATTATGGTTGAAAATAAAATAGAACAAAAAAAAAAGTAAACATAATTTGGATTTATTCAAAAGTATTTTTACGGTAAAACATTACACTGTTCATTCACTGTTACAAAAATATGTTCTATGATGATTATATGACAAATGTAGAGCATATCAAGTAAAAAAATAAAAAAAAAATAAATAATAAAAAATAAAAAATAAAAAAATAAAAATAACAAATAAAAAATAAAAATAAAATAAAGGCTTATATTAAAAAAAAATTATAAATATTTTTGTCTAAATAAAAATAAACTCATAAGTTAAGGTGTTACAGTGGCTGTCCAACTATGGTTCGTGTACAAAATAATGTTAAATATAATAAATAAAATAATGTGATCAGTTAACTTGATGTTAAGTGCACAGTGGAAGTATGCAAATAGGCAGGCAGCCATAATTTATTTAAATGTTATGCTTCATTTCCTATACAATCTCAGACATCCTGACAGCCATAATTATAATGAGCGGATCGATACCCGGAGCAATTCCTTCACATGCTCATTTTCTTGCACGCTAAAAGCTCACACATGCTTTGAAATGCACTTTAGACCCGCCGCTCCAAAGGTTGAAGCACATTCTCCGGGCTTCACGGCCTGTTTGCAGACGCTGGATGCTGTGTTTAGCCACAGGTCTCTACTAAGAGCTCTGATGAAAAGCTGAGATGTATTGCATTGATGGACATCAACAAGCAGCAGCTTCCTCCCCTAAAATCAATCACCTTGTAGAAAAAAGATCAGTCCATACTTAAAAGCTACTTATTGGGTTAGAGCTCAGACAGAGAGAGAAAGAGAGCATATGATGGTGCCTTATGGATTTTTCCCTTCTTTCTGTAATGTGATCCATGGAAATTCTTGGAAAGTGAGGGTGAAAGAGGATCACGTACAGCAGAAGTGACTGACATTCAAAGACCTGAATAAACTGCTCCTCAACCTCAGTCCTCAGAAAATACAGACATTCACACTGACAGCAATGTGCAGGGACTATATTTCATAAGCAATGTCTGAAAAAATATCTGGGGGAAAAATTTAGGTCTAATAAATAAATATATATATATATATTTTTTTTTTTTTAATTAATAGCTCTCAATTATACTGTAATGTTGAATGGCTATAGTCAATTGTTAAATATTAGGGGGGAAACATTTATAGAAAAATTAGTAGTATTGGTATCAGTGATAGTGGCCTTCAGTCATGAAAAAAGTAAAAATTAAAATTAAAATATACTGTCATTATGTTGTTGGTACATTAATTTGAATGCAAAATATATATAAACACACACACACACACACATACTTGTTTATTTTTTATTTATTTTTCAGTCTGACATATTCACACTTTATTTATGTATTTATCTTTGTTAAATTTATCATTATTTGAATATTAATCTGAAAGAGAACATTTTAGTTTGACAAGTTGACTTTGATCAATTCTATTTAAGTGATCTGAAGTTTATTTATTTATTGATTTAATTACTCATTTACTTGATTCATTTTATTTTTCATTCTGTCTAAAGGAGAACATTTTCATATGTTATGTTGCATTTGTTTATTTCACTTAACCACATGTAAAAAATAATAATTTGTACATACACTTTATTTATCCTTTCTTATTGTTTTTTTTTTTTTTGGCTGAAAGAAAAATTATGCATTGTCAAGTAACATTTGATGACTTTGTTAAAGAAAAAAAAAACCTGGCCTACCTAAACTAAAGATATATAATCTAACTGGCTTTGAATGGAGACGATAACATTATTAGTCGCTTTTAGTTTTTCCACAAGTTTTAACCTGCTAGACATCTGCAGTTCTCTGCTGGATATGAGTGCGTAAGCATGGACCTGTAAGTAAAGGACCAGTGTTGTGTGTACCTGCAGTGAATGAAGTCTGGTACTGGGTTGTGAACGCTGAAGGACGCCGCGTCCAGGTCTCGACAGATCTCCACGTTATCTCCCGCCATCAGACGAACCGCAGCTTTGTTTTCATCTTCAAACACCTGCCTCTGCAGCGACGCACACAGCAGCAGCATGAAGTCATCTACATCAGACAAACACAAGAGCGAAGCAGAGGGGAAATTCATTTAAGGGTCAATATGGAGGAGGCGGCTGATGGTATTTTTGCATTTCTTTGGTGTTGTCCATCAGCGACAAACACTGTGATTCATGGTGATCTGTTACTGTGGT
>NC_068397.1:30129521-30222667 GCF_023724105.1 Carassius gibelio
AATCAATTAATGAATGTATATATATATATATTATCTACAAAATATTGTCCATGCATGTCTCTCTTTCTCACATACACACACGTATGTGCATGTATATGTATGCGTGCTATTCCACTTGAACAAATGTGCATTATGAGCTCAAAATGTAAAATATTTACAGCCATGTTTTTTATGCTTTTCTTGTCACGTGACTAGTTGTTTGCATGTTAGGCATTGATTGACTGACAGATGTTTTCAAAGTGTTAATCTGTACTCCACCTTTGGCTTTAAAGCCCCACAACATTATCAGCCAGGCATTATCTGAGGTCAAGGCGGACTAATCTTTGCTCAGTGTGTTTTGGTGGTTTTTAGTAGAAGCATGAAGTCAAGTTCACAGAACCACAGGTGGAGAGAATCGCATTAACTGTCACCACCATCCACTAACCACAAACAAACACAATACTGGCTTCAGTCTTCAGTTTTACAACCACACACGCTTCTTTACATCAAAGGTTTTGCTTGAAACGGCTTTCTTTGCAATAAATGTGTAATCGAGTGCACCTCATTTACCTTTTATAGTGTCCCACCTAAGTCTATGTTTACGTAATGACAGGGACAAGTAGTGACTTTTGGATCACCCACTAATCTATTCTACAGAAAACTGCCAGATCAGCATGCACAAACAACTTTATTTGACTTCTCTAAATGTAACCTCATTGTGCAGTCACTTGCTTTCATTGGAAAGCGCATATATTTGGAGACTAAATTACGCATGGGTGAATGTAGGCTGTTTGGAGACTGGAATTACACTTGGATCAATTCGAGCTTTTGTTGAAACGCCTTGGTAACAGTTTTGTGTGTGTGTACTACACAGATGATTGTAGTGACCGCCTCCTCTCGGCCGCGCCCCCGCGAGGGCAAGGGAGGGAGCGCGCGTCATCACGCGCTTAAAAGCGCCGGAGCGCGCTGTCCGGCACAGAGAGACTGGAGACCTGTAGAGAGAGCGCACGGTGCCTTATATACAGACTGTGTTTAGGAACGCTGAGCGCAGTTTCCCCCGCACACACAACTGGTCCAGGAGAATTTATTTATTAGGTAGGAGTCGCTCCTGCCAGACACACTTTGTTCATGACTTTGGGAGTTCACTCGAGGGAAAAGCGCAGCGCAGTTTGACATCTGTCCACGAGCAAGTGCAACAGTACAGAAGATAAATACAACGCAGCACGCATCTTGGAAATGGCTTTACCGTGCCTTTTGCCTTCGATTTCGACGTTTGCAAACCAGAAGGAGAAACTCTGGGAGGATGTAAGTATTTGACATTTTTTTTAGCACTCGTAAAATGGTGAAACGAGGGAGAATTTGGGTAATGCGGGACACCAAACCTCAAAAGTGGTTACAACAGATCGCGTAAACACTGCGCGAGAGTGAGAAAAACAATCTAACTAAACGAATACATTTGTTTGCCACTTGTTTGCACTAGATAAAATACAAATTGAAGATGCACATCGGAAAGCGAGTAAGAACATCATAAATGCATTTTTTTCTATCTAGTTTCGTATATATATACACACTACATAACATATAACACTACAAAAAAAATTCTAAGCGAAAATTATTTTGTGTATATGAAACAAGATACAGATGTATTTATATATATATATATATTTCTTAAAAAGAGAATTTTGTTTTTATTTTTTTTTGCTTGTTTTCTTGTAATTGAAACTCTCCCTTACTCTCACTTGTTGGTTTGAAGTCTTGGGGGACAGTCGCAGTAAACTGAAGATGTCAAAATCTATTGAAACTTCTTAAATGAAGTCATGAAATGCTCTGAAAATGAGTCACGCAGAAGCATCTGACAGTGTTTTAACTCTGAGCACCTTTTGATTGTGTTGCAGAGGTGGAAGTGTGTGGAGGACAAACCTCTGAGCGCCGGCTGTCCTCCGCTCAACGTGGCACAGCACATGGACTCTTGTCGTGGCCGCAAGGATGAGGAGGATCTGAGTAATTATTTGGACCTGGAGTTTATCCTGGCCAACACAACGGGACCCCTAGAGGCGGGAGCCGAGTTCGTCTCGCACGCGGAGCCCTGCGGCATGTACTCGACGGGAGCGTATGTTCCTCCGGAGCAATGCAGCGCTCCTCCTCCGCCGTACTCCAACAGCCTCATGGCCGAGCTTCTGAGATCCGACATGGACAGCTCCTACGACGGCGCCATTCAGGGAAGATTCATCGTCAACTCGTTCCCTCGACAGGACTTTATTGATATCAAAGTGGAGCCACCAATGGACGGTTACGGGCCGGTGATGGGCATGGTGCCGCAGAGCTGCCAAAAAATCAAACAAGAGGGCAACGTTTCATGCATGATGTCTTTCGAGCAACCCCGACTGGCAGTTTCTCCGCAGGCCATGGGGAATATGACGCCTCCGTTGAGTCCGGATGACTCCCATCTGCACCCAACCGCATTTCCGCAGGCTTTCCATCACTCGCCTGCAGCTTACGCTCAAATGCAGATCCCGTACACGACACAGCACCAGTTCGGCATGTTCGAGGACACCATGGGCATGCAACCCAACATGCAAAGAGCTCTTCTGACTCCTCCGTCCTCTCCGCTGGATCTAATGGAGTCCAAACCCAAGCGTGGACGACGCACCTGGCCGAGGAAGCGCACGGCGACACACACCTGCACCTACGCCGGCTGCGGCAAGACGTACACCAAGAGCTCGCATTTGAAGGCGCATCACCGAACCCACACCGGTAAGAACACGTTTGAATTCGTCTGTACCATGCATTCATGTTTTGCAACCAATAAAACTAATCCCATGGCTTTGCATCATCAGGTGAGAAGCCGTACCACTGCAACTGGGAGGGATGCGGATGGAAATTCGCCCGCTCCGACGAGCTGACGCGTCATTTCCGCAAACACACGGGGATCCGGCCGTTCCAGTGCCACCTGTGTGAACGTGCATTCTCCCGATCCGACCACCTGGCACTGCACATGAAGAGACACCTGTGAAGCCTGGATCCACAACCACACAACTGCCTTATTTAAAGACTTATATCATCATGCACTCTTAAAAATAAAGCTTCAGAAATAACCATTTTAGTTCACAAAGAAGCATTCGGTGAAATAACTTTTCGAAGAACGTATAAAGGTTCGACTGATGTTGAAAGTTCTTTATTTTTAAGAGTGTAGATTTGTAACAAGTAGCTGGTACTACATAGATCGAGCTCTTTTTAAAAGCCTTTTATGGGTGATTTGTGTCCTGAAGGGCTGGTCCTACGAATCTGTGTTTGATCGGTTTAACGGTGCCTTTTTGAAGCCACGAAGAGTGCGAAGCCTGACGACTAGCAAACCTCCAGTTTTCTGATGTAAAAGTGTAAAATGACAATGTTTTGCTCTTGAAACTGCCTTGCTACTATGCAACAAAAACTATGTGTTTGCAGTTCTTTCCAAACGTCTTGATGCACATTGAGTGGTCAGTCTCGCCGTATGCACTAGGGCTTGAGGTCCTGGGTTTTTATATACATTTTATATTGTAAGTACTGTATTTATTGTAAATATTAAACTAAATTTGAATATATATATATATGCATCGGGTCTCTTGTCATTGCCTGTCATGCTGGGTTTGAACTATTGGATGTGGGTTGCTAGTCTCTTATTACGGGCTCTTCTGAAGTTACTGGAAAATGCAGAGGTTTATGGCGAGCGAGGGACGTTGCACGAGTGCTATTCTTGAACCCCCACTCACGCTCACAGAGTCAGGTATTATAGTTTAGACCAAGATGCTTTCCAGCTGCGTCAGGTCGAGGCCAGCAGCCTGTGGCTTCTGCCTATAAATACAAACACTACATTTACATAATTACAGAGAGAGAATTTAGATCCGTCTGGACGGAGGGGCGCTCGGCTCTCAGCTGAAGATCCCAGACTCCAGAGACGCAGAGAAGACACGGACATCAAAGAGACTCCAGCGGCGCTTTGATGTCCAACATGAAAGATAAAATGCAACATTTGCATATTTTATTAAAATATTTCTTAAGCATCTGCTCATTTTGCCTTGGGCCAGAAGGACTAGAAAAACATTCTGAGATTAAAATAAAAATACAAATAAAACATAAAGCACTATTTCGACACCTAAAAATTGTTTTCTTTGTATATTTAATAATTTTATAAATACGGAAATTTTTATAAATGTTTTAGATATGCCCCGGTGCATCATTCTAAAAATAATAAACAAATAAAAAACTTCAAACATTGAAAAATTCTATATATAAAAATATGATTTATATGCATGCAATTATATGTGCATGCAAACTATATTGAATTCCTATTGAGTGTCAAAACGTCTCTAAATAAAGCATTCTTTACTGCTTTTGTTTTCCAAGAGTTGAACTTGTTCTGCATTGGTGAATAATGTGTGAAAACAGCACTAGAGTTCCCTTTCATGCAAATTCGAGACAAAAAGAAGAAATGTGATCCTGACTATTATTAGCGACTCAGTGAAGTGAAGCAGAGATCTCATTTCACTTTTGTGTGCTGATGATAGTAACTTTACTACCAATCTGACATAAACAGAAAAAAACAAGCTTCTCTTGTTCCTCTTCAAAGCAAAGCAAATATAAAGAACTGTTTACTGTAATTAATGCAATTCAACAGCTTCCAAAGAAGAAATAAAGATCCCCGTCTATACAGTCAAGAACTTGTCTATTAGAGAGGAGAAATACTGACAATTGCTCTTAAAACAACTATATTTTAAACTAAATGTTGAATATTAATTCAGGGAGTGACATTTAGTTGTCATGCAAATAAATACAGTGATGTTAAATTCTTACATTTAATTTTAAGTGCAATTATCTCTATTTTAGGCAGACTGATTATAAAAATATGTAAGCTTATTTCCACCAAAGGATTTAAAATAAATGCGTTTATATATATATATATATATATATATTTTTTTTTTATAATTCTAAGGTCTATTTCTAAAAAATGCTAAATCATAATTGCAAGACACAAAATCACTGCAAGATTGTAGTGAGAAAAGTCAGAAATTAGAAATAGACTTAATTGCATTAATTAAAATAATTGCATTATATACTATATACTAAAAAATGTAATAAGACATTTGCATGAAAAGTCAGAATTGCAAGAACAAAATTAAGAATTGTGAGATATAAAGTAATAAACGCAAATTTAAATAAAAGGTCAATTGTGAGATATAAACTCAGAATTCATATATATAATTGAGATAATCATTAAAAAGAAGATAAAAAGTGTCAATTATTCCATGGTGGAAATGGCTTCCATACAAAAGATATATAAAGATGGAAATGAAAGGTCAAGTATTCATACTCCACATGGCTCTAGGAGTAAATATATTATAATTTAGAGCCTGTGCTGGTCAGTAATTCCTGACCCCTTGATTTAAGCACTCAGCACTAAAACCACAACTAAATCCAAAGACTAGACAAGAATGTCTGGCAAGGCCTCTAAACGAAGCGCACGTGTGGACGGTTAAGTAGGTGAGCGATCGAGTGCAAGAAAAACACAAACGAGGAAAGAGCCAGAGCCTCGTGTTTCTGTCACCTGAGCCCGTCTCATTTGTCCATCTCAAAATCAGCTCTTTCAGCGAACTCCTGGAGGAATTTCCTGTTATTCCAAATGGGGGTAATTAACATACCGAAGCTAAAATTCATGCAGCTGTTAAATTATTTTCACACTTAGATCTCAATCTTTCAGCAATTTGCTGAAGCCGTTCACAGAGCATTTGCAGAAGACAAATGTCTGATAGAAGCTCGTCCATCATTAACATTAACAACACATGCTAGATATTGCATGCACAGAAAGGGTTAAGCTCCGAGTAGATATGCTAGATGTTGCATGCATAGAAAGGGTTAAGCTCCGAGTAGATATGCTAGATATTGCATGCACAGAAAGGGTTAAGCTCCGAGTAGATATGCTAGATATTGCATGCATAGAAAGAGTTAAGCTACGAGTAGATATGCTAGATATTGCATGCATAGAAAGAGTTAAGCTACGAGTAGATATGCTAGATATTGCATGCACAGAAAGGGTTAAGCTCCGAGTAGATATGCTAGATATTGCATGCACAGAAAGGGTTAAGCTCCGAGTAGATATGCTAGATATTGCATGCATAGAAAGGGTTAATTTCCGAGTAGATATGCTAGATATTGCATGCATAGAAAGGGTTAAGCTCAGAGTACAGATGCTGCTAACAATAACACAAGCAGATATGAAGTTGTGATCTGAATGCAGCTCAAACCCTGATTGTTTTGGCAACTGATTTTGAAAACTGCAGCTTCTTTTTTTCATATTTGTCTTTCAATTGAAAGTTGCATGAATGCATTTCATATCGTGTAGATCTTGCAACATCAAGGTCATGGGTTCAATTTCCAGTTGATGCATAAACTGATAAACGGTAAACTGTCAATTGCAATACGTTTTTTTTTTCCTCTTTGACAAATCTGCTGAATGCATATCTAATGTTTATTTAAATATGAATGAATAAATATAATTATTTAAAATATTGTAGCTTTTAAATATAATTAATAAAAAAATAAATACACAATTTCCTTTGACTTTGGGAGGAAATGGCTGCAATATGTTCTTCATTTAAAGAAAAAAAGAACAATTTATAGTGGATTCAGATAAATATGTTTGACATTTATTAAAAAGTGGAAAAGCAGTACATTGTAAAATCATTTTTCCACCAAAACACATAAAAGAGAAACCCATACACACTCACCAGAGTTGACTTCTCTAGCATAAAAACAACCCATAACCTGCTGATTTTAGTGTTAATTATCACAGATGCAATATATATATCGATACATAATAAGAACAAGTTCAATATAAAGTATAAGGCTTCACGTCAAGGCAAAACGTGCTTCAAGAAAGGGTTAAAAACAGATGAAATGGGCAGAGCTGGTTTGTGTGATCTGGGTTCATCTAAAGGATCTGATCAAGTTTTAAAGGGTTAAACAAAATACAGAGTCATTGCTACATCATCTCACTCTCAAACGAACAGTGCAAAACTCAGGCTCCTACAGAAACTAAAGAATATGCTTCATTTGATCTTCATGCATCTAATGAAACCGTATCAGGAGGGAAAATGAGATTCAGGATTTGTTCATCACTATCACGTAATGCATTGATAATGCAGGTTTATATATATATATATATAAAAACAGACATCATATATAATCATAAAGTGGACCAACGGTGGAAAATGACATGCTTTTAGTTACTCACTCCTCTTATTAAACCAAACGTCTGGTTGAGATTTGAAGTTGATCGTAGTCAAACTAAGACACTTTGCAAAACCGACATTGGCCATAGAAATGGGTTGATATTTATTATGAGACTTCTGTGCATTAAAAATGATTTAAGATCTCACTTAAGATCCTCAGCTACAGTATTTGGCGAAGCTGTATATATAACGTTTTAAAGCACAATAGTGTGGTTGAGCGTTTCGTGCAGTGACTCTGTAACTTTGACCTTTGGTTTTGTTGTACTTCATTGGTTCAGTGATCGCGACAGCAAACCTGAGAGAGAGAGAGATCTTCAGGGAGAGCGTGTGATTGGGGGAAAAGCTTAGGTGAGTCTCGCTGATGGATTGAAGCATCACGTTCTTGGCTTTTCGGCTCGACTGAGAGTCAGAGCCAGTTCCTGCTGCTCTTGTAGGCGGAGCCTCTGGATTAGCTCCGCCTCCTCTCTCTGACTCTCACGCTTCATCCACTCCAGCTGCTGCGTCTCACTTCTGAGCGGAAGCAGAAAACAATCATTAGATCATTACAGAAGCTACTCTTCATCACACACAGCAGAATGCATCACTGTAGGCCTGCCCGATTGCTTATATATCAAAAAATATATATTGGCATCTATCGACCTTGTTGTAAAATACAAACACATGCATGTATATAAGAAAAATAATCTGTTTATATATTAAATATATGTATAATTTAACATAATATAAATATGCAAATGTATATATTATTTTAAAATAAATACTGTACGTGTGTATTTATATATACATAACAAATAAACAGTGCACATACATACAGTATGTAAACAAAAACTTATTTTGGATGAAATTAATCATTTCAAAATTTGTTTAAAAAATATATTATATATATATATATATATATATATATATATTAGTAAAAACATAGGTAGAATAATCAAGACATGTTTTCACAAACTTATTTCACAAACTTAATACTGTATGTATTGATAATGTCAATAATAATGATGATGATAATAATAGTTATTATTATTACTATTGTATTAGAGAAAATATTGCTAAATAAAAATATGAAATCCTTAAAAAAAATTAATTTAAAACCATAAAAAATAAAATGACTAAAAAAAAAAAAGTTACTATTGTAACATTTCACTGCAAGATAATGCAAAAAATTATATTAACAAACAACAATATAAAAAGTTAAAACATTACAAATGTCAAATGTTTTTCAAAATGTCAAACCCTCAAACTTTTATTTTTATGGAAATAGTGGATTTCATTTCAATGAATCCTGCAGCCCTACTTAACATCCAAATAAAAATCACATTTAAAACACCACAATATTCTTGATGCTTCTTAAATTTATACTACCAATACACCTAGAAGTAGTTGAACACTTAAATCACAAATAATGTTTCTGAATGTGTTTGCATTAAATAATAGAGTATCATTTAAAGTAGGAGGAGGATGCAAAAACATGCTTTGTAACTAAACGTTACCAAATCATGACAAAAATTATACAAAATTATATATCACACTTGTGCTATTTTATTTTTACGTGCAATTTCAGTGTCCAAATACATACGCAATTTATTGACCGCTTCAAAGCCCTATGTGAACTGTATGTTGTGTGTCTCTGCGGTTGGTCGGCTGGTCTTACATTAGTTTGAAAGCGCTTCAATACAGCGTCTGGTTTCTCTGAGTGATTTGTGTAGGGATTTGTGTGCATGCAGGGTGGAGTAGGTGTTTTATGGTTGAAACAAACACATGCATCAGCTCAGATGTGGTTGGCAGACCCGCATTTCACCCTACCTTCATTTCTTCTGCGCCTTGGGAGAAAGACAAATTATGCACAGCTCTGATGACACAAGAAGCACGACATACGCAACACAAAACCTCAAGCAAAATGCAAACTGCATCTGCACAGCATGGCAAAGCACTGACGCCATGCATCAGCGGGTGCATTCAGGTCAGAGGAGCCACCTGTAGCCAAACAGACCTGGATTTGACCCAAATGACAGATGTTGAACTATTAAAGTTCATTTCTCACCGTTTGCTCCTGATATGATCAATTAAGCATTGAAACTTGCACAGTTAATACAACTCTGTATCTAAAAACTCCATTGAGAGTGATTTCATATGTTGATTAAAAAAGCGTATTATTTTAAATAAATATAAATTGTAAAAACAGTGTAAATTAACTGAAACTGTGGTGAAACCAGTTGCCACTTAGTGTCAGAAAACAGGAAGTACTTTGGTAAAAGCTTCGCACTTATCGAGACCATAGTGTCATTCTGAGTTCATAATGTCAAGATGAGTTTGTAAGGTCACTTTAGTGTACTCCAGTAAGGTGAAAAGCCATTTAAAACAATCCTAAAATATTATTCTTAGCATGAGAGTCATGATTATTCCAGCCGTTTTGCTGTTTTCTGAATTATAAAATCATTGAGACTCAAAGAAAATAATATTGCACAGGAAAGATGGTGTTAAACTTGTTGCAGAATGTTTTTTTGGTTTTACTCGTCCTTAAAACCAAATGCAACCCGTCCGGTTTTCAGAGAATGCATCTGGAAGTGAACTTATTTTTGTGCATTATTTGCATATTGTAATATCTTGTTTAAAGCATAAATGTATTAATGGTTAAAATAATAAGCAGCTATAGGCGTGAGAGATATAAATAAACAGATTTTTATCTTCAACCCTGTTATGGATGGACCAGAAGTTATGATTATGAAGAAGGATGCTTGTTAAAACATCAAACAGCTTACTATTGATTCTAATCAGATTACTGACTACGAAATATCAACTGTATGTGAATTATCAGAATCTGTGCATCAGCATCATTTTTAATGAAACGTTTTCTCAACCGTTTTGTTCCATAGACTTAAAAAGCTTAAGGCGTTTGATAGCAAACACATTATAGTGCTCAAGTTGTATTGACTATTGACTTGTACAATTTAGAACAACAAGAGCGTGAATCAATGATTAAATATCTCTTTAAAGGAGTAGTTTTACATTTGCTTAAAATGTGCTCGTCCTCGGGTTATCCAAGATGTGGATGAGTTTGTTTCTTCATCAGGTTTGGAGAAATGTAGCATTGCATCAGTGTCTCATCAATGGATGCTCTGCAGTGAATGGGTGCCGTCAGAATGAGAGCTGATAAAAACATCACAATAATCCACAGCACTCCAGTCCATCAGTTAATGCCTTGTGAAGACAAGGGGTATGTGTTTCTAAGAAACGAATATCCATCATTAAGACGTTTTTAACTTCAAACTTCACTTCTGTCCAAAAAACAGTCAAAAATTAAATTAAATTAATTTTGGACTGTTTTAGCTTGTAAACTGAGCAGATCTTTCTCCTGATTCAGACCACTTTTTCACAGAGGACTCATTTCTTACCAGGAAACAACAGAGTTAAAATGTCTTGATGATGGATTTGTTTCTTTTGTCTTCACAAGGCATTAACTGACGGACTGGAGTGCTTTTGGATGTTTTTATCAGCTCTCATTCTGACGGCACCCATTCACTGCAGAGCATCCGTTGATGAGACACTGATGCAATGCTACATTTCTCCAAACCTGATGAAGAAACAAACTCATCCTGATCTTGGATGGCCGGAGGTTGAGCTCATTTTTAGCACATTTTCGGGTGTAAAGCGGGGTACGATTCTTACATTAGCAAGAATAATAATAATATTTAGAATAGCATTTATTTTTTTATTTAGCTCACTACAATGCATTCTGGGATTGTTTTCTTCACAAATTATCCATGCGATGCTGCCTTACAATTTGGACTAAACGAGGCATCTTAGAAGTCACTATAATGTGGAGCAGACGTCTAATTAACTTGGATTAAACGAGTGCTTTAGATGGTCTGCAGTGGATGGCATCTCTTACATTAGACTGAGGATGTAAAAAAAGGCCAATATTCACCAGCGGTGCACTAACACCACTGAAAAAGTTTCATTTCTTCAAACTATGAGCAGAATTGACAAACCTTCAAAACCTGGCAACACCAACCACAACCCACTATAACAACCAGCAAGATCGACACGAGGTGAATCTCACTAAACCTGTCAAGAACAGGCAGAAAAAACATGCAATTAAATGCATTAGTGCAATGAAATATGTTTTAATATTAAAATTGAATCGTAATTGCACAATAAACTTAAATGCAAAAATTAAATTGTGAATTGTGTTGTATAATTGTTAAATTGTTAAAATATCTATTGTAGATTTTTTTTTTATAGAAACATATTGTATTACTGTGATGATCTAATGATAGTGACAATTAGGAAATATGCATTTAAACTGATTATTGTAATATTTTTTATTAAATTATTTTATTTGTAAAATTATATTTGTGAAATGAATTTAAATGTAAAAAATAGATTTTGAATGCAAAATACCTGTTGTAATGTTTTTAAACTATTTCTTATTAAAACAATTACTGTGATGATCTAAAGTGTGTGTGTGTTCATATACACACACACACACACATATATATATATATATATATAATATGTAGATAGAGAGTATAGATACTGTAGATATACATAGACATAAATATGATTATGTGTCAATTAAACTCATTAATGCAATTAAAACATTTAATTTTGTACTTAATTTAAAATAAAGTAGTATTGTGTTTTAAACACTTTACTAATTATTGTAATACAGTATAGTAAATGCTGAATTACATAAATGATGACTACTTTTGCGAATAATTGGCAAAAACAAAAAAAACAAAACACACACAAAAAATAAAAAGTAAATGTCAATAGTAAAAAAAAAAATAATAATAATAATAATAATAAAAAATAAATAAATAAATAAAATAAAATAATATATATATATGTAGGGGTAAAATGTGTTAAGTACTGTAGCTTAAATATCACAATGCAAATATCTTCCTAAATTTAGGAAGAATTAAAATTAACTTTAATATGACCTATTAATTTCTCCTGATACACCAGAAAAATAAATGCATTAAAGCATTAAAGTGGCTTAATAAAGTAAGGGCAGTAACATTCATACGTGAAATCTGCACCATCAGTATTCAGCAGAAGTGCTCAGCAATGCAAACACATAATAGAAGCCACAAAGGGTCACAGAGATCAGAAACGTACAGCGTTTACACCCGGCGAGTGTGAGAACCTGGCACAAACATATTTAGCCATCCGTGGGAACAGTGGTGCTCAGTTTAAGGGTGTGAACCACGAACTTTAAAGGAACTTACTTCTCTATATCTCTCTCACCACTACACAGGCCTCGTGTGCCATGAGAGGAAGAGCTGTTTTCTGTCTTAACTCAGAGATAGTAGTGAAACTACCAGCGCCCCACCCTTGCCCTTTCTGTGCCTGTTATAGGAATAAACACACCGCAAACAACTCTAAACAATCCCCTGCAGCAAACACAAGAGAGAATTAGTAGTGTAAACACCTCGCTGTGAAGGTTAGACGCCGGAAGAGTCCTAACGTAAAGCACACATCCGGGTCGAACAGGTGACTTCAGTGCATTCATGAGAAAAACTGATGGAGCTCGGTGTGCAAAACAAACCCTTGAGAGGATCTCACAATCCAGATATTAATCTGAAAGTGCATTGAGCCTGAAACATAATATGCACACAGACACTTCTCATAATTAACAAACACTAGAAGTACAGCGACTCTCGTAAAGTGCATGCTATATAGCAAAACACTTTATAGTTATAAACTATATATAAAAAAAACAATATATATATATATATATATATATATATATATAGTCAGAAAATGTAAGCTGTTTAAAAATGAATATATGTATATGAACACAGAAAAATTCTAATAATTACCAAATTAATTATTAATAATGCATATTCACTCACATTACATGATATATACATATATACATAGTAAATCTATTTATAATTAATAATTATACTTATTTTAATTATTTACAATTCATCCATTTTAATTATATATACATATGATTAGCGTACTTATATATTATTATTATTATTTAATAAACAATTAATTATTTTTAAACTGATTTTTTAAATGTAAAAAAATGTTTTTATAACTATGATGATGTAATTATGGTGACGTTTAAGAAATATGCAATTTTCCTAATTACTCATTATTGTAATTACATTTTTCATTTAACAGTATATGCATTTTAATAGTCAAATTAATTTAAATGTAAAAATGTAATTTCATTATACACATTCTTCATGCTCTTTGTTGATTTTTAATTAAATATTATGGATATAGCTATTGTAATGCAATTTTTTATTATGTATTAATTTATATATACACTTATTGTTAATATAAAATTATTAATACAATTTTATTATGTATACACACACACAATTTTTATAATTTTGCAATATATATATATATATATATATATATATATATATATATAAATAAATCAAAAAGCTCTATAAATTAACTACAATATATAGTTAACTAAATTTTAAATAAAAATAGAAAATAGATGTTTACAACTAATGTTAACAGATGCAATGTTAAAACAGAACTAATTTTCACAAATGCAACCTTATTGTAAAGCATTTTACCCAAAAATCCCTATATTTTCCCGATCTGAAAAGTTGCAGAACTTGTAGGACGCATCACTTGAATTCGTCGTGTCTGAATAAAAGCATCAGCTACATGTATAAACGGTCACAGAGTCATGGGAGAGGCTGGGTAACCTCTACAGAGCTGATAACGCCGCAGGAAACACTGATTCACAGCGTCGACCAAAACAGAGGATGACAACACTCTCTGATGATGTGATTCCGGATTCATTGTTCTATTTGTGGATGCAGGTCATCAGGACCTCACACACACACACACACACACACACACACACAGAGTCATGTTGTGTACACACTTGCACATGTGAAAACACAAACAGACTTTCTCACGAATGCAAATCTTGCAAATACACAAACAAAGCAATCTCTTCTAGGAAAAATACACCCTTATTTACTCTATTTTTACCCCAAAATTACATTTTGTCATTATTTACTCAACCTAAATGTCATTCACAACCTGAATTTGTTTGGAAGTGTCAAAAATACAGTAAAAACTGTACAATTTTGAAGCATTATTACAACTGATCCTTCAGAAATCAAGAACATCTCTGATTATTATCAATGTTGAAAATGCAGAAATCATGACCATTTAAATGTTTGGTGTGTGTGTGTGTAAAATAAAGCTTTTATTCAGCAAATATGCATTAAATTGATCAAAAGGGACAGTAAAGACATTTATAATCTTGCAAAAAAATTATATTTCAAATGAATGCTGTTCTTTTTATGTTTCTGTTCATCATACAACCTTAAAAAAAAATTTTTTAATTGATAATAATAAGAACCATTATTATTAACGCGCTAATATTAATTTATCAGCATATTTTCATGATTTCTGAAGATCATGTGACACTGAAGACTGAAGGAATGATGCTGAAAATGCAGCTGTGCATCACAGAAATAAATTACAGTTTAACATATATTTAAATTGGAAATAGTTATTTTACATTTTAATAATATTTCACTATTTTTACTGTATTTTTTATCAAACAAATGAAGCCTTGGTGACCAGAAGAGACTTCAAACTCAAATTTAGTGAAGTATGGAAAACACAGAGGAAGGCAAGTCACACATGTTCGAAACAACACGAGAATTAATTTTTGGGTGAACTATGGACAAATGAACCTGCAGTGGTCTGTTTTCTCTCTGAATATCTCTTATCTTTCCTGTCACAGCTGTCCTGCGATGAGCTCACAGCGCACTGATGCACTTCGATATCGTTAAAATGGGGAAGTGTTTGTCTTTCCATTATCAGACGCACTCTGCATGATCTGTCATTTTATTGAGTTTGTTTGCATGTGGTGAAGTGTCTGATGCGTTTATACTTAAAACTTGATTACTAATACGAATGTTCAGGTTAAAGATAAATCAGGGGATTACCACATAAAATAATCCATCAGAACTTGTGATTACAATAATGCACTTACAATGGAAGTCTATGGTGCAATGCACTAAACTAATAAGATTAAAAAATATTGCCGCTTATGGACTTATGTGACATAACTATTCAAAATAACAACCAGTGTTGTTGTTATTATATTATGTATATTTTCTAACTAGTTATTGTAATTCTTTCATATAGTTTTTTATAATATTATATTATTATGTTTTATGGCTAAAACTATTAAACAACAATTTCAGTAAGTAAAATGAAATAAAATGCAATTATTAGATGAAAAAGTAATGAACGGAAAATTCTAAAGTGCTAAAATTATATAAAAATTTGATTGACATAGGAAAAATTGTATTATATATTTAAAAACTAATAAAAAAAGATAAAAGCCCGAAACAGAATTACTGTAAATCGCATTCAAAAAGAAGTTACTGTTTGCATAATATGTGTTTGTGTATATTTATATTACATAAAGTTTGTTTATATCCACAAAAATGTATATTATAAATAAATATATTTAATACATAAACAACATATTTTTCTAAAAATGCATACATGCATGTGTGTGTATTTATAAATACATAAATATAAAAGCATACATACATATATTACGCAACCAGAAACGTATTTTCGGTGCGATTAATCATTTGACAGCGCTAATATATATATATATATATATATATATTAAATTTTCTTTAAGATCATTTCATATTTCATGCATCACACCTGAAATGTGGTGAGGTCGGGGTTTATTGCATTGTGGGATACGGTGATCCATGCATTGTGTTTTGGTTGTATAATTTACATTTTGACAAATGTAGCGGATCAATCAGAATATTAACAGTTCAGTTCATAAACAGTATTATGTGCATAATGCATACTACAAAACAGGACAAGCAGCATGCTATTCGTTTAAAACGATTTGAGTAATCTCGACTTCATATGCATGTTGATTAGTGTAAATGAGTTGAGCTTGGATTGATCTGGATGAACTATAGGAGATTTCTCTTTTGAACATACCTTTGACATTTGAGAGAAATCATCGAAACCACTTTTCCCTCCAAAAGAGTCGCTACCGAATGGGTCTGACGCAGCAAACGGGTCTGTTTATGAAAGAGGGAGAGCACAAGCAAATGATTAGATGGAAATATCTAGTAACACACTTCAATCCAGTGCAAAAGCTCAGTTCTGTGCGTTTGCTGAACAGCGCGGCACAAACACAGGTGCTATTTTGAGAGAGAAGGCTTGTATGTGGCCAGTGTTTCTCATTTTCCATGACTTCCAGCTCCTCAAAAGCACACGTTTTGTTTTCCATCTGCAGCTTTTTTTGGTTTCCATCTGTGACGTATGTTTCTGATTAACTAATGACGACGTTATGAAAGAGTCATACAGTCGAGCTCTATCTTAAGTTTTAATATAACTAATAATAATAAATAAATTAAAAAAAAATCACAAAAATATTATAGTTTCACCGGGATATTATTAGATTTTATTGTTTTAAATCAGTATTTATTTTTATATTTTCCTTTAAAATTTAAATTATTAAATTATTTTATTTTATTATTATTTTAAATAAGTTAGTTTAATTTTTTGTGTTATTTATGTTAACTATAATACCTCTGGGTGCAACTTCTATGAACGAAACGAATCTAAATTAATCCAAAAATAAAATAGAAATAGTAAAATATTTCTTCATTTTTTGCTTTCATGTTTATGAACTTCAAACTAAACATTTTCAAACTAAAACCTTTTCTCTTTTTATTTCCAGCCTGTATCCTGTTAATAATTACTTTATACTTATAAATCTAATAATATTCACTATTAAATATGGTCATTCAGATTTTTTAATGGTTTTGAAAGAGTCTCTTCGGCTCATCAAGGCTGCATTTATTAGATCAAAAATACAATAAAAACAGTAAAATTATGAAACTTTTTTTACAATTTAAAATAGCTCTTTTTATATAAATACCAGTTAAACTGTAATTTATTTTTGTGATCAAATCTGTATTTTAGGCATGATGATAGTGTCACATGATCTTCAGAAATCATTCTAATATGATGATTTGCTGCTCAAGAAATTCTGATTATTATCAATGTTGAAAACAGTTGTGCTGCTTCATATTTTTGTGGAAACCATGCTATATTTTACATTTATATTATATATTTCTTTGATGAACAGAAAGTTCAAAAGAACAGCATTTATGTGAAACAGCAACATGATAAATATCTTTACTGTCGAGCGAAATGCTTCTTAAAAAGACAAGGTTTATATCAAGAATGACCCAATTATAAACACAGCACAGGAAAGGAGTGGGTATGTTTGCTGAGAGAAAGCTGAGCTAGTAAAATGCGTGCGAGTTTCCTTAACGCATCTGTAAGTGTGAGACCACTAACAGCTCCGAACACACTCTCTAGTGTTCCCGTCAAAAGAGTTATTTCAGGAGCACGTCAGTCTGCATGCTTCCCATAAATTAACCCCGCTTCCTCGGACGGGATGCGCAGAAAGAGTTTACCTGTTCAGCGAGAGCAGGGCACAAACACAGAGAGAGAGAAGACAGCTGTGTGGATTCCTGACGCTTTTCCGTTAGACTTAGCCACAAAGCGTTCCCTGTTCGGACGGGACTATTTTCGGAAGGCCTGTAGCTAAACGTGTACGTAAAAGCACTATTAATAGAATCAAGTCACAGGAAATTTTGAGGCAATGCCTCAAAACAAACGCTGACTTCAACTTTGTAAAAATACATACACATACATACATAAATATATATATATATACTCTGGACTCTGGACCACCTTAAGGGTAAACATTTTGGAATTGAGATGTATACATCACCTGGAAGCTGAATAAATGAGCTTTCCATTGATGCAACTATTAGAAAATCTGGTTTTTATTATATTTTGACAATATTTGGATGAGATGCAACTATTTGAAAATCTGGAATCTGAGGGTGCAAAAAAAAATCTAAATACGGAGAAAATCACCTTTAAAGTTGTCCAAATGAAGTTCTTAGCAATGCATATTACTAATCAAAAAATAAAGTTTTGATTTATTTAAGGTAGGAAATTTACAAAATATCTTCATGGAACATGATCTTTACTTAATGTCCTAATGATTTTTGGCATAAAAGTAAAATTGTAAATTTTGACCCATACAAAGTTTCGACTGAGTTTGTGCTCCAGGTTCTCACACACACACACACACACACACATATATATATATATATATATAAATAAATAAATATTTTTTTTTACTAATTAATCACAAATTTTTCTGAAATTAATTGCAGTTAATCTCACCTAACATTAAAGTAATGCATTACTTTCCATAAAAAGTAACAAAGTCCCATAAGTAGTTATTTTTTAAGGTAATAGCACATTACTGTAATGCATTACTTTTAAAAGTTACTTTTCCCAACACTGTGTGTGTGTATATATATACCATATTTTTTCAGACTATAAGTCGCACCTATGTATAAGTTACATCAGTCCAAAAATGCCCTCTGGCGGCTGGAGACGGTAATGTTTTCTCTTGGTTCATGTCAAATAAATTTTGATAAATAAGTCGCACCTGACTATAAGTCGCAGAACCAGCCAAACTATGAAAAAAGTGTGACTTATAGTCAGGAAAATACGGTATATATATATATAATGCTGCTTGAAAGTTTGTGAACTCTTAAAAATAGTCTATTTTTCTGCATAAGTATGAACCAATTCATCATCAGATTTTCACACAAGTCCCGAAAGTAGACAAATAGAACATAATCAAAAAATGTTGACAAAAATAATTTTCTTTGTCATTTACTCTACTTTCATTTAATTTCCAGTGTTACGTTTATGCGATGTGCTAAAGTATGTGAATCTTTGCTTTCAGTATCTGGTGGGACCCAATTTTGCAGCAATAACTGCAAGTAACGTTTCTCATAGTTTCTCTTGAGACTCAGTTCTTGGACAGATGTCCTGACATTTTCCTTCATTTCCTTCACAGATGGGAAAAGGTTCTTATGCTGGAATGCAGTGTGTTCTTTTGTCCACATGATCTTTAGCAATCTGCAGATGGTCAGCAATGGTCTTTTTGGATGCAACATGCACACACCACGGTTCCTCAGTGCTCTCCTCATGAACATTAGCCAATGTGAGAAAGGCCTTTAGTGGCTTAGAAGTTACTGAACCAAACTCTTTAGAGATTTCAGTGATCCTCTTTCTGAGATCCTCAGAGATCTCCTTTGTTCGTGCCATGACTCACAACAGATAATCACAGAGATTCAAGTACATTTACACCGCACAGAAATGTAACACTGGGTAATCCGTCAATAAAACCTGTCAATTTTTCTAAATAAATAAGCTTTCCATTGATGTTTCGTTTGTTAGGACGACAATATTTGAAAATCTGGAATCTGAGGATGCAAAAAAATCTAAATATTGAGAAAATCACCTTTAAAGTTGTCCAAATTAGGTTCTTAGCAATGCATTTTACTAATGATTTTTAACATAAAAGAAAAATGGATAATTTTGACCCAAATAATGTTTTTTCGGACTATTCATTAAAAAAAATATCCCCATCAACCTAAGACATACAGTACAGACCAATAGTTTGGAAACATTACTATTTTTTATGTTTTTGAAAGAAGTTTCTTCTGCTCATCAAGCCTGCATTTATTTGATCAAAAATACAGAAAAAACATGTAATAGTGTGATATATTATTACAATTTAAAAGAACTGTTTTTAAATGTATTATACTTTAAATTATCATTTATTTCTGTGATGCAAAGCTGAATTTTTCGGATCATTATCACATGATCCTTTAGAAATCATTCTAATATGATGATTCATTATCAAAGCTGGAAACAGTTCTGCTGCTCAATATTGTTTCAGAACATGTGATACTTTTTTAGGATACTTTGATGAATAAAAAGTAAAAAAAAAGAAGCTATGTTTTTAAAATATAAATATTTTGTAATAACAATATACACTACTGGTCAGTAATTTAGGGTCAGTAATTGTTTTTCTTTATTTTTTTTAAATAAAATCAATACTTATTCAGCAAAGATGTGTTAAAATGATAAAAAGTGATAGTAAAGAAAATATATTATTAGAATATATATTATTAGATTTTTTTTTTTTTTTAATAAATGCAGTTCTTTTGAACCTTTTATTGATCAAATATATTAGACAGCAGAAGTGTTTCCAACACTCATAATCAATCAGAATATTAGAATGATTTCTAAATGATCATGTGATCGACTGATGTTACATGTGACACTGAAGGCTGGAGGAATGATGCTGAAAATTCAGCTTTGCATCACAGGAATAAATTACTTTTTTAAAGTATATTCAAATAGAAAACTATTATTTTAATTTGTAATAATATTTCACAATATTACAGTTTTTTCTGTATTTTTGATCAAATAAATGCAGGCTTGATGAGCAGAAGAAACTTCTTTCAAAAACATTAAAAACAGTAATGTTTCCAAACTTTTGGTCTGTACTGTATGTGTGTTTGTGTGTGAATAATTTGTGTTTTAACCCTTCGTATACCAAAATATACTTCAAAATGGGCAAGAAAATACATTTCCAATCCTTACAGTAGCCTACGTTTAGACCCAATGCAAATGTGGCTAGAATAATAGAATATTTTATATAATTTCCAAAAGAAAGGATCTGTGTGTTAATGAAGAGTTGTAGGCCTCAGTTGGAAGTTGCATCATGTGACTGTATGATTATAATTATTCCACTCTCTTCATTTTGTGTGAAAGCTAGTTCTCTTACGACTCTATCTTTGATCTACTCTCTGAATCATGCATCACTCTGGTACTGAGAAGACCAACTAGCTTCCTCTAACAGACGAAGAGACGAAAAGATAAGAAGATGAACAACAACAAACAACAAAAAAGAGGTGTGGCGCAACACCACTTACCGTATTTTATTTCTAAACAGATCATTTTTTGATGTGTCAAATGATTACACTTCTTGAAAGTCTCTTCTGCTCACCAAGGCTTTATTTATTTTTTTATGTTTTAATCAAAAACAGAGTATAAAACAGTAATATTGTGTAAAATATGAATGCATTTTAAACTGTAATTTATATCTGTGTATTTTCAGCATCCAGTGTCACATGATCCTTCAGAAAGTGCTGATTTGCTGATGCTAAAAATGCAGCTTTAAATCACAGAAATAAATTACATCTTAACACACATTCACACAGAAAACAGCTATAAGAAATTATAATAATATTTCACAATTTTACTGTATTTTCTATCAAACTATCAATGTAGCCTTAGCGAGCAGAACAAACATCAAAAAATCTTGAATAATTCCAAGCTTTTGGTGCTGTACTTTGAATACTAGCCTAGTTTAATAACTCATCTGTGAGTAATCTATTGTTATTCTGGCTTCCTGAACACCGTGATCTGTTTGATGAACAGTAATGAAGACGGTTAGTGAATCAGAGGTGACCGAATGCACACCGTACCTGACTCTTTAGGTTTGGGACTCGATGTCTGGCTGACTCTTCTGCTGAAGGGACCGGCCTGTGACAGAGAGAGAGAAACCACAAGGCATCATGGGAATGACAGAGCACTAACCGTACATTATGACATGTTTCTCACAACATTAGCCAAAACATCAACTCACACGCTGCAACATGCAAGCTCTCCAGGAGAGGAATTTACTTGTGTTTGATTCAACGCTTTAAATGCAAAAAATCTAAATCAAACTTTTGATCAGAAAAATGTACATCTACATCGATTTTTTTTTTTTTTTTTTTATCACGGAGAATAAAATTGAAACGAACTGATTTCAACTTGTCCATAAACATGCTTTCATTTATTTGAGCTACTTTTCAAATGCCTTAGATTTCACTTGCAGACGTTTAATAATAAAACATAAAACCATCATAGAAATATGAATTACTTATTTAAGGTTGACCTCTTTTTAAAAAGCAGACATTTGGCAGAGTATTGTAGAAGTGAAAAAAGTTGTAAAGATTATATAACAAAAAAGTTATGGAAGTTTACGTTTATGGAAATATATAGTATAATAATTTAAATATTTATATTTTATATGTATTTTACAAAACATGTTCCACTCTGAAACTGATAGAAAATCTAAATTCCTAAAAAGTTATGTTCCAAATTTGAGGTTGATTTCTCAAAAATGAGAAATTTTGTTTGGGTGCAGTACCAAGCTTCTCCACTAGATGTCCATTTAAGTGCGCCTTCATTACCATATATGGTTTGAGTGACCTGAAATATTGTTTTTACATACTTTTCTCAATATTTATGATGTAGACATCACAATTAGACGTATTAAGGGTCAGTATGGCAGTATTCGATTTCGTTTCAACATCAAAAAACACATAAGAGAACCCTGGACTTGCGTTATAGTTCACAAAGCATAAAAAAAGGATAATCTATTGTGTTTTCTATTCACTTTTAGACCTTTTTGTTATCGTTTGAATATTCTCCATGAAAATGAATAAAGATTTTTCATGCATATTAATAAATTACAGTTGCTCTGTAAAATATTTAAAAAATCAGTCAGCAAATATCAAAACTAAAGTCTTTGAGCTTTCCAATGATATATAGTTTGTCAAGATTACTTAAGGTTCAGACTAAGATATTACTGTTTAAAACATATAACGGCAAGTGGACCCAGACATTTAACAGGTTAAATATGCATTGTGTGAGCATGAAAATACACTTGCATTTCACGACCTGAAGTAAAACTGGATCCTGCTCTGATTTTCCACTGATGGAACTCGTTTAAAACAATCATTTGTCATGGTAGATTTGTAGAAATATGCAGAAAAAAGTAATAACATGGCCTCAGATTCCCAGGATTTTTTTTTAATTTACCTTGAAATCTATTTTGATTAAAATATCAATAAAAGTTAACTCTGAAAACAAACAAGCATCTTTTTTTTCTGACTGAGTTTTAATTCCAAAAAATTGTTTCTGATTTTTTATCTGATATTCTGATTTTTTTTTTTTTTTTTAATTTAGAAGAAAAGTCAGATTAGCAAAATATAAACTCTAATATAAACATAAATTCTGACTTTTATCTCGCAATTCAGATTTTTTTTTTCACAATCAAGTTTTTATTTGCACCAATAAAATAAATAAAAAGGATGTGCAACATTTCCTCTCAATTATTTTTCTTGCAACTCAGAATTTATCTCACACAATTCTGGGTTCATATCAAAAAAATACATTTTGCAATCAAAAAGTCTGTCTAAAATCATGAAAAAAATTTTTTTTAATGAAATTTAAAAAGTTGAATAAAAAAAAAAAAGATTTTATTTTAAAAAAGTTTTTTGTTTGTTTGTTTTTTCTTTAAATATGTTTAATTTTTTATCTAATTTAGAGTTTTGCATTTACAATTGTATGGATTCCATAGGAATGGTTTGATTTAATTAATCAAAAAGTATGCCTGATTAATCACCCTGTATTTTAGACTTTTCTTCTGATCACTGTGAGATCTAAATTCTGAATTGTGCATCTAGGTCTTTCCATCCAGCATTTTTTATGCAACATCCCAGAATCTGCATGACAACAGGAGAATAGAAACCATTATTGAGTGTGAACTGAATGTGTTTGATGCATGAGCCCACCTTTATTGAAGGGGTCTTCGCTCTGGAAGGGGTCTATGTTTAGGCCTTGAGAGCCGCTACTGTTAAACACAGCCATCCTGGACTTAACCAATGAATCCTCCTGAAACACACACAGCATTCAGCTCGTGTTTGCTCTGCTCCTCAGACTGCGGGGAAAATATTATCATTGTAATGTGTATGAAGAGGGCATCGTTCAGCTCTAGAGGCCGTCTTCATTTCCTGCGCTGGATCGTCTGACGTCAGACGTCACAGAAAGAGTCAAGCGTTTGACAGTAGGCCAGTGTGAGGAGTTATTACACGAACAATAACACAAGTAAAGGCACTCAGAGGGACGCGTGTGTGTGTGTGTGTGTGTGGTTTCCCTTTAACCTTTCGATGGAAGGCCAAGCTGAAGTTACTTTAAATGAGAACAAACATAATAAGACCAAACACATTTTCTTCACAACTTAAGGATTATTCAATATTCAAGGAAGTGTTTTAGTGTAAAAGTGATTTCTAAAGTTAAAATAGTGTCTGTCTTTACCCTTTGTTTTTACTAAGGCAGTAAGTTAATGACTCCTCAATCAGTAAAACAAACAGGAAACATGTTGACAGTAAATAGCCAGAGTTTCCATCATTCATTATTACTGGAGAAGGTGACAACTGGATAAAAAGCCAATTAAATAGTTTCCATGATTACATTTCCATGTTTTGTTTTTTTTGAGGACTGGAAAACACAATGTAAAAATTCCCAGTTTTTCATGACGGATGGGGATGGAAAAGTGTTGACTGTCGTTTTACTTATTATTTTATGTTATTACTTTTGACTAATGTTTCTTTTTAATTTATAAAATTAAAGATAAGTTTCCTTTAATTATTCCAAAAATTTAAAAAATATACTTTTAGTTAAATGTAGCATTGTTATTGCTAACAAAAACTATTAAAAATAAATAATTGAAATGGAGTTGAACTGAAATAAAATCTAAATATTTTAAATAGAAATCTTGCTGTGGCAAATAACTCAAATAATTTGTGTTTAAGTTAAAATACTAAAATTACTAAAACTTAAATAAAAATAAAAGTTAATTAATTAAATTGAATAAAGTTAAATAATGTAAATTTAAATAACATTTAAATAAATACAAAAATATATATTACAAAAATAAAAGTTGGTACAAAATATTAATAAATACTGTGTTAATGGAAATTACTACAACGAGCACTTAACAAGTACTAAAACTAAATGATTGAAAATGTAAAACCAAATGTCATCACATTTCAACTTTAAATAAAAAAAATACAAAAAATTATAATTTAAACAAAAATGCTCATTGCTACAAATAAACAACTAAAATATGCAACTAAAAGCTTCGTCTTATGTCTTTAGACTGTTTTTTTCCTGTATATTATAATCAAGATTTGATCAGTATTAAGTCATTTAGATAAAAAAGTACTGAAATAAAATATCATATAATTATTAGCTTACAAACTTGGTATAAAAATATATATTATGTTAATATAAAAAAATAGAAATAGAAAATACATAAAAAGAAATAAGTTAAAAATTAATAAAAAAGGACAAAACTAAAATTAAAAGCATTTAGTAATTAAAAAAAAAAACAAAACAAAAAAAAAAACGAAAGACTATAATATACACAACTAAAAGCTGAATAAAAATTATTTATCTAACCACGGTGAACCATGTAGTTCTTTAATCTCATTTCACAAACAGCTAAATATGTAAATCTGGTTACTATTTGAAACTGAAACAACCTGGAACATCTCCTTAGACTGAAGAGACATGGGACAAAGCACAGACCACAATCACCTGCACTTCGCTATTCCTCTGTCGCAGGGCTTCTTCTTTCTGCCTGATTTCGGTCTCCAATATGCGTTTCTCACTATGCACCAAAAATCAGAAACGAAAGCTAAATAAGTACCTAGAGAAATGCCAGAGGTATGGTTATAATTGTCCGTGCATGAACTCTCTGACCTCTGCAGCTGGGAGATTTCCTGGTTGATGTCATCTTGGTCCTTGATTCCCGTCAGCTCAACCAACCCAACAATACTCCTGCTGTCCTGGAAAAATCATGTTATGTAAGAGACAGTCATAGTCTGTCATCTACAGTACGTGTGTATAATTATTCAGTACACAGGATGAACGCTAGGAGGCGCCCGAGCAAACACACAGGCAACACACTGTACAAAATAACTATTTATTCAACATCATAACACTGAATGAGAACAAAGCAATAAAAAAACTTGATAGACAATATTTATAATTTCATAGATGCAGATTTCAAGATATTGTAGAAATCATACATGCAGAAACCTTTTTTTAATATATCAGTTTTTTTTTATAATATTCTGATTTAATTTTAATACATTTTTTGTAATTTTTTAAATTTTATTAAACATTTCTATTTAGTTTGCATTCGTTTTTATTTGAATTTTGGCATTAGGTTTCATTATATTTCCAGCTAGTCAGTTTTGTGCATGAGAAGTTTGTCATGTAATATCTACGTTCTCATCGCCTGAGCATAAAGACATGAACTTCAGGCAACATGAAACCAAAACAGACTATATGCATTCTTCAATTCTTATTGCAAATAATTTTTTAAGAAAATAGATATTTGCTTTCATCATCCTGGACTATGGACATCTTCCAACATAGTTGCTTGTGAACTGAAAAGCTGCATGAGTTAGTGTTAAAATAATTAACAGAAACATTTTAATCACTGCAATAATGATCCTAGACTAAGTATTTGCTTATTTAAATCCAGATGGCGACTTTTTGTAGTCAGGCAGTGTATTTTAAATTAATTTTACAAGTTTTAAATGAAGACTGCCACTGTACACATTTATTTAGAGAATAGTTTATTCTTTCAGTGGTTCACGGAGGATCTCAATAGCAGCTTCCACACACAGTAACGTCATTTTTGTTTAGTAATATACATTGCTAAGAATTAATCTGAACAACTTTAAAGGTGATTTTCTCAATATTTCGATTTGTTTGCTCCCTCAGAGTCCAGATATTGCCCAAATATTGTCCGATCCTGTATGTTGTTGATGTATAAATCTCAATTTTGAAAAATGTACAGCGAAAGTAGTAATGTTGTGATACATTTTTACAATTTAAAACAAAACTGCTTTCTATTGGAATATATTATAAAATTTAATTTATTTCTGTGATCAAAGCTGTATTTTCAGCATCATTCTGAAATGCTGATTTGTTGCTAAAGAAACCTTTTTTTTTAAATATTATTATTACTATTATCATTATCACAAGTATATAAATTAATACTTTTATTTTGCAAGGATTCTTTAAATTTATCAAGTGTGACAAATACATTTTTAAAAATTTCTATTTCACATAAATGTTGTTCTTCTGAACGGTCTATCAAAGAAACCTGAAAAAATTATACCTATCTGTTTTCAACATAATAATAATAAATGTTTTTTTGAACAGCAAATCTGAATATTAAAATAATTTCTGAAGATAATGTGACACTGAAGACTGGAGTAATGATGCTGAAAATACAGCGCTGCATCACAGAAATAAATTACAGTTTAAAATACATTCAAGTAGAAAGCAGTTATTTTAAATAGTAAAAATATTTCACAATTTTCCTGTTTTTGCTGTACTTTGGATCAAATAAATAAAGTTTGGTGAGCAGAAGAGACTTTAAAAACATTACACATCTTACGGTTCAAAAACTTTTGTCTTGTAGTTTATATATATAATATATTTAAGACCCCATTTTTTATATTATAATGAAGAAAAAGTTGTTTAAATCACTGATTCAACGACTCACTCATAAATCTACTTCACTTGTTTCATTCAGGGTTTTTGAACGATTCTCTTGAATTAAAAATGCATTAATTGGCAAATACATTGTAAAGTCATTTGTCGCCACCTAGTGGTGAAACAATGCAATCGACAAAAAACGCTGTTTGAAACAATGACAGAATTTGTATTTTTGGGTGAAGTGTCCTATTAAATAATGGGACCTTTAAAAGCAATCCTGGTTTTGATCATGAGAGGATGCATGTCATGCATGTGTTTGTTTAGTCCTCTCACCCGAGTGCTGACGGCTTTTCTCTCTGACGGTGGTATCATCTGAGGGCTCAGACTCCGAGGAGGATCCACTCCTTTCACCTTCTCCTGAATCAGGTGCATCGCCAGACAGAACTGCTCTTTGGTGAGTTTCCCGTACGCTGTGTGTCCGCCAGTGACCTGCACACCAAAACAACAGAAAACTATGTGAACCCAAGTATGAAAGGAGGAGAATGTGTAACATAACAAATGCAATTGCTCAGAACGTTCATTTTGCAAACACACAAATTGCTTTAAAAAGGCTGTGGGTGACTTTCAGGTCATGTTGGAAAGATCATATTTATGAACATAAATGCATGTAAGCCAATAAGTTTGAGGCGGGTCAGTGAGAAAGCAAGCTGGATGCAATAGATGCATCAACTTTTATTTATTTTATTTTTTTACAATTAAACTAAATCTAGGTTGCATGTAAAAGAAAATAGCATAGTATTGTTCAATTTTATATATAAAACAATTCAATTTACAGCACGTTCATAAATTGAATAAAAACATTAGAAAACATATGCACTTTATTTATTAATTTCTAGATGTAGTTTAAATTTTTTATGCAAAAATGGTACATA
This sequence comes from Carassius gibelio, assembly GCF_023724105.1. Lineage (NCBI taxonomy): Eukaryota > Metazoa > Chordata > Actinopteri > Cypriniformes > Cyprinidae > Carassius > Carassius gibelio. The sequence goes on from NC_068397.1 coordinate 30,157,999, forward strand.
GGGAAATCATTTTGTGCAGTATAATTTATATTTTAAGTTTGATTTTATTAAATTATATACTTTCAGTTTTCATTTTGATTTTATTATAGATAGATACATGCATATATGTATATATATGCGTGTGTGTGTGCTTTTTCATTTTTATTATTTATTGCGGTTTTTAATTAATTATTATATAGCTTTAATTAATTTTAGCTGTAGTTCAGTTTCACTGCGTCTTTCAGCGATGTCTGGAGTAAATGACGCCTGCTATGCTCATTAATACATCCAACAACAAAACACTTCAATCTCTTAGGAGTCATTCTTGTCTACATCTGCTCCTGCGGTGAAACTATGGAGCACTGATGACAGTCACTCAGTGGGCGGGGCTAAGGTAAAACGCCCATGTCAATCAAACAATCGTGGGAGGAGCCTGGGTCTGTGCGACATCACTCAGCCAAGAAGCTGAGAACGGCTTGATTTGAGAAAAGGATATTATTTATGAGGCTTAAAGAAAATAAAAACACAGTGGATTTTGATTTTGTGGATGTGCACAAATGTGTGCATTATGTTCGAACAACATGTAAAAGTGAATTTTGCATCAAATCTAATGAGGACTAGAGCTCCAGGAGCGGATAAGAATGCAGTTGGACTAGTCTTATGAGTGTTAGATCAAGATCGACAGGTTTACACACAGCACGAACGCTCTGGTGTTCACCTGTGTGTGTGTTTGAGGCTGACGTGACGGAGACAGATTTGTGCTGCTACCCAGAGGACTCTTGGAAAGGACCGGCGTGGGCCTCAGGTTCTCATTTAGCAGGAACGGGGTTGAGGGAAGAATGGGAACGGATCCCGGAAGAGCACCGGCGATCTTCTTGTGCTTGGATGGAGGGATGAGAGCGGATGGGAGGGTGGATGGCACAGACTCCTTCTCTCTCGCTGCATAAACCAGGTGCATGGCCTGAGAAAAGCAAATGAAGTGAGCATTGTGATTTCGCTTTCTGGTTTTTAAGCAACTGGCCTGTTTCCTCCTGTCACTGATGATAACACTAAAAATTAAAATGATTGAACCTGGAGCACAAACGCTTCAGAACGAGGTCTGATCACATTCACTGCTATTAAACAACATGGCATTTTGTTTGATGCATTAATTGACTTACCACTGAAAACTCTTCTTTATCCAAGTGTCCATCTTTATCAATGTCACTGAGATCCCAAATCTACAAAACAGAGATAGAGAAGTCGATAAAAAACATTTATGAAACCATGAAGTTAATTTATGAATATACTAAAGATCTAAAGCAATATGCAATTAGCAATATGTTTAATATTCAGCATCAGTTTGAATTGGTCATTTTTTTAATACTGTACTTTTTATTATATTATATTAGATACTTTTTTTTAAAAAAATGGTGTTTGATTTGATTTAAAATTACATTTTGATTTAAAAAAAAGTTTTTGAAAGAAGTGTCTTCCACTCACCAAGAGTACCAACAAACACAATAATTTAGAAAATTATTATTATAACCATTTAAAATAAGCGTTTTCTATTATATAGTAAAATGTAATTTATTTCTGTGATGTGCAGCTGTATTTTCAGCATCATTCCTCCAGTCTTCAGTGTCACATGATCTTCAGATATCATGAAAATATGATGATGTACTGCTCGAGAGACATTTCTGATTATTATCAATTGTGAAAACAGTCGTGCTATCCCAATATTTTGATACATTTTATCTTTCAGGTTTTTTGATGTATAGAAAAAAAAAACAATTGACCTATTTACCGCTGCATCTCAAAGCTTTCGTGATTATTAATCCTCACCTGACACAAAGTGCCAACTTTCCCAGTGTTTCCCGGATCCACCTGCAACAAACACGACAGGAGCCAAAGATGAACAACACATCATCAGTGTAAATATTCATATTACACTTCACTGGGAGCTCATAATATCAGGGCTTTATTTATTCCATTTTAAATACAACAGCTAATTTCCCAGACATTTCTATACAGTTGCGTCCCATATAAGTCAAGTTTAATGAATTTACCTGTCTGTAGAAGCTCTCATACGCAGGGTTTCCACTTGATAACTGCATAAATAGCAATAAAGAGAGAAAAAAATACAAATATAAATGGGAAAATCATTACAATTAGGAAATACTGTATATACTTACTGTTTATTTAATGGATAACTACCTAATAGAAGCTTACTCTAAAGAGTTACCAATATAATTAAAAACAAATAGCAAAAAATAAATATATATAATAATATAATGAAAATTGCAAACGAAATAAATATTAACATTTGTATGGAAAGGAGTGGAAAATACGTAATTCTTGTTAAATCTTACAATAAATACCACCATGATGTATAAAGTATGTATGATTATTGTTAATAATAATAATAATAATAATAATAATAGTTAATAAATTTAATATTAGAAATCTGAAGGACAGGGGCGTCTGTGGGCATCGATGACGTCACAGGATGATAAAAACAGTTTTTTTTCTCGTTAAAGACAAAGTACACAAACAAAATGCTGGCATAACACAAATTACAAAATAATAATAATGCTCCTGAACAAAATTCAGAATAATTCACTGACAGGAATCATATAAAACACACATCGGTTTCGTAAAAGTGCTTCACAAACAGCTGTCACGAGTCAAAAAAGTTGCAAAACAGCGACCTTGAAAGCGCAAATCAGTCAGCAATCAATTATCGGAAACTTTTAAAAAACATAACGAGGCAAAACGGAAACATAACTAAGAAATATTCGCTAACAACAATTGATAACTTCGCCTGTTTCACAAGAGAGACAAACTCCCGCGCTTTTACGCCTAAACATGACGTAACAGCATTTCCCACAACCAGAGAACACGATCTATATAAATCCTCTGAAAATGTATTTTACAGAATATAATATCTGTAATTAAACTTTTAAACTCATTACCTGACTGAGAGGCGTGAGCGCCGCCATATTTCCTGATCCACGAGCACGCGCGCAGGACTCGGTCTCGTGAACGCGCAAAGCCAATGTCAAACGTGAGCTCATTAAAGACTCATTAAAGATCGCGCCCTTGGTATGACAGAGGTGGTTTGTTTCGCTAAATTTATTATTTTAACTTGTTAACGTGTTCTTAAGTCTTAGGCCCACTAAATTAAGCTATTCTGAGACGATTGTGCACAAACATGTCCATATCCTATTGATTATGATTATCTATGTTATTAATCTAAAATGCAAAACCTGGTAAAAAGCATGCAAAACATAATGCAGAACATAAAATATATAGAAAATCATTCGTTTTAAATGATATATTTGAAACAATGCTATGGGAGAATGTGTGATAGGCCTAAAGTCAAGAAAAGAACAACAGAAAAGAAAAGAAAATCAATAGGCCTACATGTATCTGAAGCTCCTCTTAAGAGAAAGTCTTGAGAAATAGTTATTGTTCTGTAAAATGTCTCCATCTTGTGTGCCAGATTCGTAAATGCCTGACATATAGTAAAACTGATGCGATAGGAATTAAGAATGAGACTCAAAGGACTACGTTAGTCAGATTTTTCATTAAAAAATGGTCAAAATAATGCAAGCGGCAACCAGAAATAACCTAAACATGTCTTAGTCTCTAACTGCTTACTTGACCACTTTTATGCAATTCAAATTATGAAGAAAAAAAAAAGATTGAATAAAGTCTGTGGAATATCTTTAGTGAGATTTACACAAATCAACGTCTTTATACAGCTGTGCACCACCTGCACTGTTTTAAATCTTCTTACAGATGGTTTCAGATGAGAAAACTTCTTCAGTTTCAGATTTTCAAGTGCAATTCGTTTAGGGAGCGGCTTTAGTGTTGCATACACAAAGTAAACATATATTCACTAAACCACACAAGAATGATTATTACTCAAAACATTGACAGAAAAAGATGATTAACATGCATTCTAGAGAAATGATGCATCCTTGGGAAATGTGTAATGTGTAAATATATGATTGTAAATAAATAAATAACAGCATGAAATTCTGAGTATAAAACCATGATGTGCTCAAAAACTCACAGAATATTGCAACTGCATGTACAATAAAGTTATTTATTAAAACTTTGGCATTAATTACAACTCTCGACATTTAAAAAGGTGGTTTAATGTCACTAAACAGGATTTTCAGTACCAATCCAATTTGAACATTTGGGATTTAGTTCACAGTGTGTAGACAACTAGTTTGTGTTTTAACGAGGCCTTAAAAACTTTGCAAATATTACCACATCCCTTATTGTAGCTAGTTATTTTCAAGTAAGAAAACACCACAGATGTTACTGCCACTGATGATCTGAAACTCAAACTGAAAGACTTTTGTAATAAATAGAGCTAGAAAAAGAAAGGGCTTTTCCTGAATGTCTTCTTTAGGAGATTGATAACAACCACAGCACACATACCGCGGTAACAGAACAAAACTAAATCATCAGTGCCAAAGGAACATTATGCCAATTGTGTCTTTTGCACTACAGTACAAACAATCATCGGTCCTCGTTGCAAGTTTTCCTGCAACTGAAAACAGAAAAAATGGACTATAGTTTGAAAGCCAGCCTGTGATCTGATTAATCGCTCATTAATAACAATCACATCCTCTACTATTCAGTTTGAGTGTGGAGAAACACGTATGCAAGCTGGGAACCGTGTAACATGTCATTCCATACTTTTGATGGAAGTCCGTTTCCACTATGAAGAAAAAACTCAAATGTAATTGTAACTTTTGACACAAGACTTTGAGGAAAAACATCAGAATTGTGAGATATAAACCCAGTATGCTGACTTTTTCCTTTGCAATTCTGAGGCTTTTTGTTTCTGCTACAAAATAAAAAAATTAAATGAATTTTTAATGACTTTTTATCTCTCAACATTTTGAGTACAAGTTTCACAATTCAATTTTTACTTCGGTCTAAAAAAATTCAAAATGAATTTCACAATTCTGATTTTTCTTTCAGTATTTTGAGTTTATACCTAGCACTTTTAACTTTAAATCTCACAATTCAGACTTTATTTTTCAGTATCATGAGTTTAGATCTCATCATTTTTATTTTATATCCTGCCACTTTGAGTTTAAAGCTCCCAATTCACTTTTTTCCCAGTATCATGAGTTTATATCTTGCAATTTTGACTTAATATCTTACAACTCTTACTTTTTTCTCGGATTTGCCAAACAAAAAATCCAAATTGTAAGATATAAACTCAGAACTGCGAGAAAAAAAGTCAGAATTGTGAGATAAATGTTCTTTTTATTTTTGTATTCAGCGGTGCAAACAGGCTTTCATAACTATAATTCTAGTAAACTTCATGAATTGTGTCTAGTTCCTAACATAACTGACACCAACAGCATGGACTAACATGGGCGTCGATTTTACAAACAAGGAAAGGCACAATAAACCGATCATAGATCAGCATTAATCAGATCCCTGGTACTGTACACAAAACTCTTCAATAACAAAAAAAACTGGCTCGTTAAAGGTCAATGGTCACAAATTAAACGTATGGGTTGAGAACTTTCATTCGCCTGTTTGCCCCTGTATGACATCATCATGACATCATCATTGTCGTCTGTTTAGAATGAATGCACTGTGGTCGTTTCCCTGGCAACCACGGAATGCAGACGGAACTCTACTTCCTGTGTTACAGTTCGTCTTTAGGAAGCGCATCATCATCGTCATCTCCGTCCTCTGGAGTCTCTTCTGTCTCTTCCTCCTCTTCCTCTTCCTCACCTTCATCTTCCTCCCCCTCATCGTCTGCTTCTGTGCTCTGATCCTTGTTCTTCTCCTCCTCCTCTTTGCGTTTCTTCTCATCCTGTTCCTCCTTCATTTTCTTCTCAGGTCCCTGCGACAACACAGACAATTTAAAATGTATCTTTAATGCTTATTAAATTATCCACCGTGCTAAAATCAAACTCTTTCACTGTCATTCTGTGTTTGGTACCTTTGTAGCACCCCATGTTTCATTTCCGAAATCCTCGGCTTCCTTCACGTCATCTGTGATTAGGAAGTTGTCAAAAATTGTGCCGGATTTTACCTGGAGGGACAAAACACAAAGATTAAGTGAATTTGTTAAGAGAGAAAAGTACCTCTTAGTGGTTTAATGTGCAAACACGGTGTAAAGAGCGATGAGACATGTGCTGACAAATAGTCATATCAGAAGTTCTAAAATAGATTTCCTCTTTCTAAACTCACTACTGCGTTTGCAACCACAAACCAGGGTTATTATTATAATTAACTAAAACTGAACTAAAACCATTAAATTAAATACAATGTTAAAAATAGTTTAATTTTTATTTAGCTTCACTTGATGTACTAAAATAAACTAAAACTAAAAAAAGTTAATAAAACATTTTTAAATGATTAATAAAAATAGACTGCATTTAAAATAGACTGTATTGTATACTGTATTTAAAAAACAAAAACTAATAAAAATTCTAAAAATACACAACAAAATTACTAAAATAATAAATAAGTATTCAAAATATTATTGAAAAACAAATTGCTTAAAAATACTAAAATAACTCTAATTAGGGCTTAATACAGATTTATAATTATAATTATAAATATTGATAATTTTTTATTTTTGCATTTAAATTATCGTTTATTTAAAGTTTCAGTAATTTAGTAATTATTTGATTAATATTTAATAACTCCTCTGAAATGGCTTAAAAGAGAGAAACCATAATTTAAATCAAACCATTGCAGAAAAATAGACTGATGTTTAAAGCAAGAATTAAAATTCAGTATAAATGAACCGGCCTGACAGAGCGAATGCATTCCATGAATACTACCACATGTGTTGCTGAATTTAATTTCTTTTTACATTTTTATATGGCTTTCTACACTGAAAAAAAAAAAATGATACGCAATTTTAAGGTAAGTGATTGCAAGCATTTATTTAAACTACAAAGCATGCTAAAAGTTAGTCAACTAATTTAGTTTATTTAAATGTAGCTAAACTAAATGATTTACAAGCACTTACCTTATTTTTATTTTATGTAAATTCAATGCATATTTTTTTTCAGTGTGGGGTGCACTTATATTGTTCATTTTCATGATTAAAAAATTAAAGGATACTTTATGGCAAGACTAAGGCATCTTACCTGCCAGAGATCAAGCCCAAGGACTCCAACGTTGTCAAATTTGTAGATCTCGGCGTCAGGAGAGTATTCAGGGTTGTCGATTTCAGGATGCACCCAGACACCTTTGTAGTTGGGGTTGTCGATCTGTTTGGGCTTCCACTCACCCTGCACCAAAACACAACAATAAATGAAGTTCAGAGATCCGGAGTGCTGAGGAAGCATCCTGCTGAAGCATCTTAAAGTGTGTAAGTCTGTACCTTGTACTCTGGGTTTGGGATCATGGCAGGTTCCCACTCTCCATCCATATCTTCATCCCAGTCGTCTGGCTTCTTGGCATCAGGATCGGGAATGTTCTCTGGTTTATCCCAGTCCTGACAACATTATACAGTCAGAGTTAAAAGCTGAAAGTAACCCAGCTTAGCTGATGTGAGACCGAATCGAACCTCGGGTTTGGTGTCCGACTCGTCGTCGATCTTGGCGCGGTCGTCCCAGTCCTCAGGCTTCTTGGCTTCGGGGTCCTTGATCTTCTTTGGGGGCAGAAAGTCCCAGTCCTCCTCCAGAGAGCCGGACTCCACCTTCTCGTTGTCAATCTTCACCTCGTACGTCTGATCCGGATTCAGGATCAGTGTGTACAAGTGAGTCAATTCATCATCCTGGAGAGAAGAAAGAGATTTCATTTAGACAGCTTGCTTTAAAATGTCAATTTCATTCTATGACAATTATTTTACAGATTTTCTAAACCCCTTTTGGGAGAAAAAAAAAAACATTTTCTGGCTAAAATATATTTTAAATATAATGCTAAATTTATGTTGTAAACAGATTTCAGTGGCAAGAAATTACATTTCCAATCTCGCAGTAGCCTAAATTTTTGGCTTTATTTATTGCTTAATTTTATTCAAACACGTATCTTCACATATAGACAAAAAAATGCTCTTTTTTTTTTTTTTTTCAAAAGTGACATATGTGAATGAATTTTTTTATTATATTTATTCAGATCAGTTTAGTCTAATAATGTCAATGATTTATCATTATCACCTCAATTCAGTTCACATTTTGTTCTCGTCCGACAGTGTCGGTGCATTAAATCGATAATATTACTGAATACTATCTTCTAAAACCCTGGATGTGATCTCACCTTGCATTTGATCTCTTTCTTGATGAGGTGGTTCTTGCCTTTGTAGTTAAAGATGACGTGGACCTTCTTGGTGCTGTAGCCGCAGATATCAGGCCCTGTTGAGATGATTCAGACACCGAAATATAAATCAATGACTCGTTTTCTATAATAAATCAAGAGGTTGCGGTCGACGTACCGAACATGACGTAATACTGGGAGTCTCCATGCATGTCCGCCTGGTTGAGATCAGCCGGGAAGACTTTAACGTATCCGCCTCCGCAGTCGATCTTCTGCTCGTGTTTGACGGTGAACTGGATCACCAGAGGTTTGCCCTCGTTGCTGAAGGGCTCGAAGCGGGCGGAGGTGGCGTAAAAACGTGCATCCTGGCTCGTCTGGAGACCTGTCGGCGAAGAAAAGTCGAGCAAACTCTTCATCTGCTTCTTTCCTGAACCAAAGGTAAAGTTCCTAGGGATGTAAAAGCCTACCCTTGTCTTTCTCAGCGTCTCCGTAGAAGTTTCCGGCGGTTAGTTTAAACTGGCCATAGTCAGATTTGTGCTCAGAGTTCACCCATCGACTCTTCCAGGCATCTGCGAAATCAGATAATAGAGTTAGAAGCGAAGAAATAAGGCTAAAACAATATCAGAGACAGTGACTGCGATCAAGGATGAGATGGAAACTGGACTCGTATCCTAGAAAGGGACGAATCATGCAAATACACAAGTTGCTTTGACAGAGTTTGACATTTAAAAACAGGAAAATAAGGGTGTTTATTTAATTTTATTTAAATTATTATGAAGCTTATTCATTTCCAGCTCTAAAGCAGCTCTATAGAAGACTATAATGTCATTAATCAGATCAATTTAGATTGAGTCCAGTTCAATAACAGTGTCAACGTTGCAAAGTAAATCAGTTATGAAGCAAATCAGGGTTATTCCAGTTAACTAAACTAAAAATACATAATAATAAAAAAAACTATACATATTTTATTTCATCTTCAGCCAACTCAATTTCAAAATCATATAGCTCTTTATCTATGAACTTGAAGAGGAAAGGAGAAGAGTTTATGAGCGTTGCAGGTTCGATCACATTCCACACACGTTTAATGATTTATATTTAAGGAAGTTTGTGGAATATCTTAAGAAACTTCCTGTTCTTTCAAACCCGTTTGATAGACATGTGAAGTTTGCATGTGCTAATTTAAGTTTTGCTTTCAGTTGCATTATTAAAAAGTATTTACTGATGTTTGAACAAAAATGTAGTTGACACATCTTGTGCAACTAATAAACGATTTAGACAAGGCCTTAAATGACTTGATACTGTCTTTTGCGGTCATGGATCTCAAGGGGCGTGTTTTTCTCACTCAACACAGCATTTTATTGGACAAATATTTGGACACGCCCCTAAGTGCAAGATGACTCATCAGAACCTTTGGTCCCAGAATAGAAGTTTTAACTTGTTAAATTATGTATTTTGTCAACTTTTAGGAGTACACAAGCATACATAGTCTAAAATTTAACCTATTTTTTATTTTTATTTTAATGTTTTTTAAAACTTAATCCATGTCAACAACCCATGTGCCACAATGCACTTTTTCAGTACTGTACATTCATTGTGCAATGCAAAGAAAGAAAGAAAGAAAGACATTTTTATTGGTTTCGTTTTTGCTGTCAAACTAATATGCGTAAAAAATACTGCTAAGAGATCAAATTAACTTTGCAAACATAACAAAAGTATAATTAAGCATCACAGCTTATTAATTATTCAGTCAATAACCGATTTTAATGTCACTTTTTATATTGTGACCTACAAATCAACCATGACATGCAAGTTCAGTGATCCACTCACCTCCATCCAGAAACTGCTCTTTAAAGAATACCTCTGCATTGGCAGCCAGTGCCAATAATGAGGCAGAAACAAGCTGGAATAATGTAATAATTTGCATTTTTGTTAATAATTTGAGGAATTAACCCGCACACTCTCCGCTCCTCACGCGCTCTGCTGCCCTCAGTTTATCCGTGCCTTGGGAGTAGTGCATGGATGCACAGATGTCTGCCGCTGATTGGTCCGCAGCTGACGCTCTCGACCAATCACAAGAGACCACGAAGTGCCTGACTCTTCTCTACAGCGGAGACTGTATCAGCCTCTTCTGCTGTTCTCAGACCAGCCGTTACTGCACGCAATGACCCGCGGTCGCTTCACATGACAAGACAAAACTGACTCAGGATCAGTTTCCAGGATAACATTAGAAGGAAGCCGGTTGAGTGGGATTTTCACAGCGAGACGTGTACGCGGAAAACGTTGCCTACACAAATACGGGGTTTTATTTTCCTCTAAATACAGCTTGCTCTGCTTTATCTGTTGACTTTGCTATGATACTGTAACTGTAAAATACAATGAATTGCGTTTTGTGTTTGAGACAACTTGTGGAAAACGCGTCAGAAACGACAATAACAAATCCAAACTTTTACAATAAACAACGTGTTGAATATATAATATTCCTCAAGGCTTAAGATGAATCGAAATGCAGTTTCCAATAAATCCTAAAATAAAACTTGTTGCAGGACTGTCATGCATTTGATTTGTTTTCAATGCAGATATTGCTAGGCAGGGGTGGTTCTAGGGTGAGTGGAGATCATGGCTTAGCCCATAAAAATCCATGTATGTGACTTTTTATTTTAATAAATCAGAAAGATTTAACTTGTTTAAAATATACAAAAACAAATGTAAAACATTTTATTTGAAGTATTGAGGAAAATAAATTTGCTTTTTGCAAACAAAAATTCAGAATTGGGAAACAAATGAAACAGCGCGAAAGAAATGATTTTGCAATAAATATTTTCCATGGTCATATCTATTTATTTATTTGCAACGCTGCTTTTATTTTGCGTGTCAGTCTAGTTTGAGCTTGCCATACCATTTTTCCTTTGCCCTTCACTTTTCTGCACGTCACGCTTTGTGGCACTGTATTGACGTGGGGGCGGAGTCAAGGGAGTGACGTCATCGGCCCGAGACGCAGCTCACTGATCCAGGTCCCGTCATGATGAGCAGTGACTTTCTAGTGGATTGTTTATTTTTATTCAGTAGCATTAAAACATTCATGTTTTCGTTTTATTTACTTTATTAACAAATGTATGTGTATTAGCAGCGTTTGATCAAGTTAAAGAATTTGTTAACATGAACATCTGCTGTTTATTTCTCTAGATGTGCACACTTTTATAGCATTATGTGGGATCGCAAATCATATGAGTCAGTTCGTGAGTTCTTAGCGGGTTCGCCAATCATTTGAGTTGGTTCGGGAGTTCGTAGCCGGATCGCGAATCATTTGAGTCAGTTCGGGAGTTCGGAGCGGAATCGCGAATCATTTGAGTCAGTTTGGGGATCGCGAATCATTTGAATCAGTTCGGGAGTTCGTAGCGGGATCGCGAAACATTTGAGTCAATTTGGGGATCGCGAATCATTTGAATAAGTTCGGGAGTTCGTAGCGGGATCGCGAAACATTTGAGTCAATTTGGGGATCGCGAATCATTTGAATAAGTTCGGGAGTTCGTAGCGGGATCGCGAATCATTTGAGTCTGTTTAGGGATCGCGAATCATTTGAAGCAATTCAGGAGTTGGTAGCGGGTTCGCGAATCATTTGAATCGGTTCGGGAGTTCGTAGCGGGATCGCGAATCATTTGAGTCAGTTTGGGGATCGCTAATCATTTGAATCAGTTCGGGAGTTCGTAGCGGGTTCGCGAATCATTTGAGTCAGGTCGGGAGTTCAAAGCGGGTTCGCGAATCATTTGAGTCAGTTCGGGAGTTCGTAGCGGGATCGCGAATCATTTGAGTCATCTGACTCCAGTTTGGGAGTTGGAGCGGGATAGCGAATCATTTGAGTCAATTTTAATGATGTGCCTTTTAACAGTATCAAGTATATTAAAAAACTAAACAAATCGTACCCTTAAAAGTGCACGCATCTAGGCTAATGTAAAGTTACACGATGAAGTCATAGTAGTGAACGTGTGCATTTTGAGTGCGTTCTTTCACTGCATTATTCGGTGTATTCAAATGCATTTATGAATACATGTGAATGATCACAAAATTCAAGACATGAACCGTTTGTACCAAAAGGGTTCTTTCTTGTCATTATAGAACCTTTTTAGCATAAAAGGTTCTTTGGAGTTGAGTAAAGAACCCTATGGTTCTATATAGAACCCCAATGATCCCCTTTTTCTAAGAGTTTGTTGTCTAGAAAACAAACTTCATTAATGATCTTAGAAACTTGATAAGGAAGGAATATGAGGAAGTATATTTAAGCTGCAATTTATAAGACGATTCTTTTACACCCTTTTAGGAACACAGTACAAATTTAAATATTTACAAGTAGTTTATTACATTTTCGTTGCTTAACATCCCTAGGTCAAAAATGCAGTGTGGACATTCTGCTAATCTCCTCATTTTGTGGTGCACAGAAAAAGAAAATCATAGGCCTACATGTGAGATGAAAACATTTAATTTTTTGTTTCATTTTTAATCTAAGCCTTTAAAAGTAATGATTATCTGTCGAATCTTGGCCTACTTGGGGCAGCACCATTCACATGCATCAGAAAAATTATTATTTGAATTATGAATCATGTCTTGAATAGCAATGATTAGCCCATAAAGCATGTGCATGCACAGATGCACAACTCCCAGTCCCTAAATGTTCTCACACTGAATTTCCTGTTTCACTCTAAAATACTGTCACATTATAAAAGAAAAATGGTTTGCAAATGCTGTAAGAGTGGATTTACTGTGGATTCATGCATATTGGACAATTGAGTTGTTAGTGCAGTTCAACTGAGCAGCTGAAGATGGCGCTGTGACCCTGTTTTCAGGTATTTGAAGGTTTTTGTTCATGCTTGTACATTCATGATTTAGTAAATATATGTAAACCAAGCAGTAGTAATGCAGTCTAATGTTGAACTGCATCCTATGTTTCTAGATAGATTAATTAATTTTTTTTTTGCCAAAACTAAATTAAGGCTAATTTAATGACATATGCTATTTTTCTTGAGAGTTGCATATTAAATACGATTATTTTGCATTTTAAATCCAATTTGAAGTCTGAATTTATTTTATCTTAAAGTTCACATTGGAAATAGGAGGTTAAGTTCACTGCAATGCATTATTTCACTCTGTGTTTGTTGTGAATGCATTAAATTCTTTGGCAGATGTTGTAGTCTGGGTTTTCCATGCATCTAAAAGTTTGCATGCATTAATTTCATGCATACACACTACAGACTGCAAAAATAGTGCTAGTAATATGGCAACATTTCAAACATACCGCATGTCCTCACAAGCCACAAAAAAAGGGAAGACACCGGTCAAGCATGTTCTCGTTCTTGCCAAACTGTCTCATTATGGCATGCGAAGAAGACATAAAAAAGCTGTAGAAATCAAACCTGATTAATTCCGCTTGCTTCTCTTATTATTTGCACCGTAGAGCATGTTCCACTAATCAGAGAGTTAACTACATCCCAAGTTCCAGATCCCTGCACAGCGTGAGGACCGAAAAACACACACAATCAATTCATTATTATCAGACCCTCACTAGAGCCAGGAATTTAGCAGTGAATCACAGTCAGTGTTGCAGTGTTTGTGGTCTGTGCAAAGAGATCTCAACAGTTTTCAGACCTGAGGAAAATAGATGTTTTTTTTTTCACATTAGCCAATGCAAATATTTAGAGAATAGGGTGGCCGATATTCACTGCAAGAAAATTATTTTCTTACTCATTTTTTTTTTCAGATATCTAAACATTGTTAAATCAAGATACATTGACAGGAAAAGCTAAATGATTCAAATTGTATTTTGTTCTGAAATTAAAATTAAGTGAGTTTAAACTTAATACAAAAAAATATCTGTCAATCTGTACAGTTCAAAGGGAAACAATATTTATTTTATACCCTTTGACAGATATTTTTCTTGTTTTAAGAATAAATCTACTTAATAAAAAAAAAAATAAACAGCTGGAAAATGTTTGTATAATTAAAATGGAAAACAATAATATTTTTCTGTTAATCAGTGCAATTAAATTTTTTTCAACCCATTCTAATTGAATTATAAATGCACTTAATTTTGAAAAAGTCAAAAAAAAAAAAAACAATTTTCACATTTTTTTTTGTGTTGTTCTGTTTTAAGCATAAACTCATTTTATTTAGATTTTATTTATTTACTTTAAAAAAAGCAGGTTTATTTAAAAGTAATGGAAAGCAAAAGAAAAGTAAGAAAAGCAAAAAAACAGTGTTTGCACTGTACTGCTAAAATTGTGAAACACTGGTCTTTTGATTTCTGTGACACAGATCATTTGATAAATGGGTGGAAAACTACTGTACTACAACTACTACATGCTTGAGCACCACACATTTTCTTGTCAAAGTCACTCTTATTCTGTTTATTTTAGCATTTTGGTTCTTGCATGTCAGATAAATAAGTTGAGTTTCATTTAAGTCACCTGTCACTTATTTTTAACGTAAGCTAAATTTCTTTAATTAAACTAGTCAGCATCCATGTAGAATCCCTGGACTGACGTCATCTGTCAAAACTGAGCACCGGTCAGCCTCTTGACCTCTGACCTTTAGTTCACATTCGTCAGTCGACGCTCGTAACAGGTCATGTAATAGGGCGCATTGACAGCCAGTTTAACCACATCACAAAAAGATTCATTTTAGATTATAACTAAAGCAAAACTGACATTGGCATGTGTTCACTACATAATTCCAGTACTTTCATTTTATTGCAAAATATGATGCATGAGAGGAAATAGATGATGTAATGGCATTAATGTATTAAACTCTGTCATGTTATGTAATTTGATTTAGGTGGACCGTATGTTTGTGTGTGTGTGTGTTGTGTCACTGAAGCATGGAAAGCAGCAGCTGAACATGGGGCAATTAGGCCGGATCGTAGGGGTTAAGAGCCGCCCCCTCGCTCTGTCCCCTGTGGAGGGATGATGGACAGCCGGCTCATCTTCTTAACAGGCTGGCTCGGTGCCGTCAACCTGCAAGGGCAGGCGAGGACAGGCCACTACACACACAACCTAGTTAGGGCCACTGAACATGCTCTCTAATGAGGGGAAACTCTTTCAGTCACTAGCTGAGCTCAGTGCTTGGTTTCTTGTGTGATATTTAAACAAGCAGTTCATCTAAAAATCTAAATTTGCTGAAAATGTGCTCACCATACAGCAATCCAAACTGTATAAGAGTTGGTTTCTTCATCAGGTTTGGAGAAATGTAGCATTCCGTCACTTGCTCACCAATGGATCCTCTTGTAGTGAATGGGTGCCGTCAGAATGGGAGCAATAATTATCACTTCTGGAAAAAAAAAGAGCCAATAATCCAGTGATAAAGTCCATCTCTTGTTGTCTCTCACATCAAAATCCTTCCACATAATTGTTTATAGTTGTTTTGGACTGTTTAAGATCATTAAAAAAATTCAATAAATAAATAAATAAACACTTGTCCTTTTTAGATTTGCACTCTATTCATTTACAAACTGCTTGTTTTTCTTAAAAAAATAAATAAATCTAGCTTTTCTAATCTTTTTGTATTCTGTTCGTTTTCTTTTTATTTATTATAAAATTAACAAAAGCAAAAAAGACCTCTAACACTAGCTTGCTCTATTCTTTATCTACATGTGTTTTCATTATTATTATAGAATTAAAAAGAAAATGCTACATGTACCGCGCCTTGTCATAGCACTTGCATATCATTGCTCTTTTGTTGATTTTGATTGCTTCCATTGTCCTCATTTGCAGGTCACTTTGGATAAAAGTGTCTGCTAAATGACTAAATGTAATGTAAATGATGCTTGATCTGTGCAGATTTCTCTCCTGATTCAGACTAAATAACTTTTCAGCAATATTATGGATAGCAGACTTATATTTTAGCCAAAGCAAGTTAAAAAAGTCTTTATTTGTGGATTATTGTGATGCTTTTATCAGCTGTTTTGACTCTCATTCTGACGGCACCCATTCACTGCAGAGCATCCATTGATGAGACACTGATGAAATGCTATATTTTTCCAAACCTGATGAAGACACAAACTCATCCTAATCTTGGATGACCTGAGGGTGATGTTTTAGTTATAATTTTTACTGAAAATAACTAAATTGTTGCATTTGAGCATGTGATTTACAATATTATGAGCAATGAGATAATATTTGACTTATCATTTGAATCTTGTTAGTAATATTAAATTATATTTTTTGACCAAAACTAGTTTATTTGCACATGTAGTACTTTTGTCAAGTAGCATTTAGATATAAACATGCATTTAATTACATTAAATTAACATTTTGAATGAGCTCCCTGCCATATCTTTATGTTAACTATAAAAACATACACACACACACACACACACACACAGCTATATATATATGTGTATATATCATGCATTTTAATCATTCATCTTTATTCCAATTGTTAGTGCAAAAAATTCAACAAATGTATCTAAAAAGAAAATTCTAAAGACATTTAATAACATTCAAATGTCCCGCCCCCAAAACAATGTAACAAACATAAAGACAATTTATATGCATGCACTGATAAAGCTGCAACGACTGTGACAGAAACCAGCTCTAGGTCTAAGTGTACACGTCTTTAAAAAAAAATACTATCTTCTTTGGCTTCATCGCTGTTCACAGAAATCCATAAACCGTGCTTTAATAAGAACTCTATTTTATTAATAACACTCTTGAATACACACCTACAAAATAAACAAAACGTCACACATACTGTAGAAACAATTTAGTTTTGTACCATTTGCATCATCACAGTGCATAAAAAATGTGTATAATATTTTTTTCCCTCTTTGCATAGTTACAGAGCCCACAGAGTCTTCAGAATATCATGATACCACCGGCTAGAACTGAGAAGGATAATGATAAGACACAGTTTGTTTGGAGGGACAGTGTTGCACATTTAAATGACATGCAGCAGTTCTGACACCTGGCTGGGACGCCCGTTAATTCAGAGCAGAGGGGCGATCGATAATCTTAAACAATGAAGAGTCCCGGCGGGGAGCCGCTCGTTCTGCGTCCTCACACACACACACACACACACCTGCTACGACAGCATGCGCTAATGACCTCACAAAGCTTCTGTGCTGATGACAAGTCCTTAGACAGTATTTGTGAATGTCATTCAATAGATCAATTGTCTGCTTTTTAGTCTACATTTTTTCTAGATCTCTCATTTTATCACTTGTTTCTGTCAAATTGTTTGCTGGAAAAGTGTACTCAACTATCTTTATTTAACATAAATGTCATTTGCTTTGATATTTTTTTATCTAATGCAAGGACAAATCCATTTTTAGTGTGACGTCTGTCCAAAATACTTTTTCAAGTGCATTGCAAACGCTTCTGCTAAGCAGTTGTGGATATCATACATGCCCTGTTTTTCTTGTCTTTTTTTTTTGTTTGCACTTACTTCGTTTCAGGATCTCTTAAAATTGCTTAAAGTGGCAAATAAACTTGAATTGAATTGAAGTGAACTGAACTCCTGGACCGAATCACTATTCAGTGTTTGTTTGTTGGCTGTGGATGTGTGATTTGGGGTAAGCTGTGACACTTTGATTTGATTTAAACACTAAAGATGTTTTCAATTCCATAATACTAGTACTTCATCTTTAATTAAGATATCAAATTATGCAAAGTGAATATTTTACGGTCCTCTTGTTTTTGGGGTGAAATATAACAAACTTTCTTCATAAACATTCACCATTTTTGAATTTGCCCATCAGTGTTTGAAACAGCCCCCACAGACACTGAAACGTTAAACCTCAGACTCATTTTAGATGACTATATGATCATGATGAATGGCAAACAGGAATGTGGCACGGGTGAAACATGTGCTATTGAATTAGAAACATGATAATGCAAATACTCATTTAAAGTTACAATTCTAAAATCATTCTGTATCTCGGTTTAAGTTTGTTTGATCGAAGTCATTTCCTTTAAACAAAGTCAAATGGTTTCTTAAATCATTTCTCATGTCTAGATGGTAGAACATGAATGTAACCTCTGAACGTGGCATTGAGGTATCAGTTGTCCTGAGCTGCGTTCTCCTGTTAAATGGTCCAAACTTGTTATTGTGACTCTTCGACCCGGAGGAGCAGAGAAGCATGTCACCGACTGGAAACCAGAGGAGCTGGACATTTGTAGAAGTAAGAAACGCCTTGCTTTAGATGCCACGATCCCAAACAGTCTGTGCTTTGTCTGAGTCTGCACATAAACACAGCCCAATTTATTTTCTAATTCCATTCCGGGGTGGACGAGATCGCTTTAAACTGTGGACTAAAAAACAACCCAGAGCAGAAATAGCCCCATTCCGTGCAGATTTGGCAACCTTGTTCGTTGCCAAAATGAAAGCAATGCACCAAGCAGGTTTGACCATCAGCGTAAATCCAAGTATGTTGTGTTAAGAGAATATTCTCAAAGGTCCTTCAAATCAAACTCGGGTGAACCCTAATGATGCTAGTCATTTTTTTTTTAAATGCATCCAAATGTCTATGAAATCCCCAACACTGGCTCCCCATTACATGGGTTGCCAGGTTTTGTCCATGGACTGAATGTGCTCCTTGGCCTTCATCCTCAAAGCTGCGATGCTAGAGCCGTGATCCACATCTGGGTATTTGTCATTAAATGGACACTGGTATGGAGGTGGTGGCATGGGTTGCATTCCCTGCACCATGCCTGGAGAAGTGTTCAGGAAGCCAGGGTGGCCCGTGTAGGACGGCTGGAGGCTTTGGCCGGGTCCCATGAAGCCTGGGATGCTGTGCATGGGAGTGGCACTGGACAACCAGGGGTCCAGAGGAAGAGAGTTAGACATCGGCCCAACGTTGGGCGCCATGGCCGCTCGGTTGAAGGACAGCATTGGCGAGTCATGGAGCTTCATGCTTCCCGAGTCCATTTTTTCCTGTCGCCGCCATTTTGCACGTCGATTCTGGAACCAAACCTGTAGAACGGGACAGAGTTGAGAACTGTTTAGACTCAACCTTGTAGCATTGACTGAAACTACAGTCAAGAGTCGGCTCCCTTCCTGGTAACCTTGCTTGCACGTTATGCAAAAGTTACAGGGTTGCACGGTTTTGACTTTGCACAAACAACATGTTATGCATTATGAGTTTTTACAATCCTCTACGTTTTCATCATTAACCTCTATTGTAACGAAAATACGGTATGTGTTTCCCTGCTTCCCACAGCACAAGATACTAAAAGGGAGTAGAAATGAAGAACCAGGAGAGACATGTGCCAAAATTCATGGGATATTCTAGACTAAAATAAAAAAGAAATATCCCTCAGCAAAGTAATAACCTCTTATTATATCAGTGTCACATTAGAAATATCAAGTGGTACTGTATTTTACTGATGGAAAATGTCTAACCAAGCCTGTCAAAGTGATGGATAATTCATTGTAGTGTATTTTCTAGTCACAAAAAGGCATTCACAACCTATAATGTGGCATATTTCAGAGCAAAAAAATGTAGGTTTAATTGATCTGTTTTTAGTTTTTGGCATTGCATATCAGAACATTCCTAAACATCGATCCGTGTTGGGAAGGTTACTTTGGAAAGTCACCCTATTTCTTGGAAACTATGCCTCGTATTCTCCAAACAGTAAACACAAATCCATAACTTCTAACTCAGTTCCACAAAGTCAAAATGAACTCAATCTCACTGAAAAAAAACAAAGTTTTCTTTCAAATATGATACACAAACACACACACACACTTCAACACAGTATTACACACTGATGAGATCAATTCTAAACAACACTACAAAATAAATGGTAAGTGTTGTGCTCCACAAATGTTTTACTCCTTAATTTAATTTACTGTAGAGTACAGTACAATACAGCAAACAACAATATTCTGCACCAGTATCCCATTTTTGGTTTGGAACAGGCCAAGGAACCTCTTCAACATCACAGGCTTTGCTTTACTGTGGGTAAAATCCTTTGTGGGTAAAAACAAGACTGGCAAAATGCTTAGTAATGTTGTCAGTATAACACTGCACTGTTAGTATTACCTGATGTAAACTATGAACACAGTTTGGATGACAGTTACTGTATTGAAATGCAGAAGGCTGCACTTCTTATGTATGAAACACACACACACACACACACACACACACACACACACACACACAAACAGACAATGTCATTGTCAAATAGAAAAGAAAAAAAAATATGTGCACAAAGGAATGGAAACCCCAGACATAGGTACATAATCAGTTGCCTGAAACTTTTTATGATGTGCACAAAGGAAAATGGGGAGGTTGTAAAAATTAATTTTAGTATTTACTTTCTGATTCGAGAAATGTGTGTGCGCGCGTGTCTGAGTGTGTGTGTGTGTGTGTGTGTGTGCATGTGCATGTATGAAAATATTCAGAAGCAACCCCCTTTTGTAATCATTAAGATTAAGTTATTTCTTAGTAACTGTTAAAGACTGTAGTTACATTTGTTTTGTAATTAAATAAGATAATTCTGTTTCATGCAACTCCTCAACACTGTCCTCAGTCTCAGTAACGTTGGACTGAATCCACCCATCATTCCCTTCTTTACAGGTTTAACAGATGAAGCTTTATCAGTTTAACAAAGCTGTTTCTTGTATTAAACCAGATTCTCTTCACCCTTGTTACACAGTATCACCTTGTAATGCCCTATCAATACAGTTTCATAACAAATGATAATAGCGTTAAGTGACCCAGCATGCATCACCCAAAGCTCACCTGAACACGAACTTCTGGGAGGTTGACTTTCATCGCCAGCTCTTCTCGGCTGTACACATCCGGGTAGTGGGACTTCTCAAAGGCGCGCTCCAGCTCGTGTAACTGATAGGTGGTGAAGGTGGTTCTGTTGCGTCTGTGTTTCTTTTTAGGTTGATCCTCATCAGGAGCGTCTGGTGAGCGACTGTCGCTCTCCACATTGCTCCGTGGATCTCCCAAATCTGCGTCGCACTTCTCTGTGGAGTAAAGTCCAGTATCTACAGCACAGGATAAACAAATTGCTCTTTATTGCCAGGTACTGTTATAAAGTTCATTAAAGATTTAATGGGTTTTAGCCTAGATTTACAGCTGTACAGTAGTTGCTATTATGATTAAAATCTCACTAAATTAGACATTTTATTTTACAATAATTATATGCATCTTAAAGCATTAAAAATAAGAACAAAGAAGCAAATTACAAACACAATAGAATAAACATACTAATTAAATAAATGTTAGTTTTTCAGCTCCACCACATTTGTTTATTTCCACACACGATTATTTAACATGCACTCTTTTACAAAAAACTGCAGAAATTAAATAATAAAATGTAGCTAAAATACTGCATATGTGTGAATCACATATGAATTGATTCTTATAGATCCAAAAGTAATGAAATCAAGAGCAGTGAGTTATATTCTTTTTGTCTTTTGTTGTTTGATTAACATTGATGACAGACACTGTAAATAAGACAGCTGGCCCTTTAAGACTTTCTCCAATATATTGAAACGCATCAATTTTTTACATAATTGACAGTATTTTGATATAATGATTTGTTTTATCATTCAACAGCTAAACAAAAATGGTGCATCTGCTCACTTATAAAGTAACAGCAGAGTTCTCCTCAACAAGACACATTATTTTTCCAATCATTCTTGTCTGAAGTGCAAACATTGTGGGATGAGGTACATAATAGAGCACCCAAAAATGTATGTATGTATTTATCTGTTCTGTTGATCACCAAAAAACATGCATTTTGATGAGTGTTGAGAAATAAAAATAGTCGACGGTACCCATTGACTTCCATAGCATGGAAAAAACAGTATGGAAGTCAATGGGTACCGTCAATTGTTTCATAGCCAACATTCTTTAAAATACAATCTTTTGTGTTCAACAGAAGAAAGAAACTCATGCTAGTTTGAAACAACTTGACAGTGATTGAATACATTTTTGGTTGAACTATACATTTTAAAGCACCATTAATAAACTACTTGTGTTATTTTGCCTGGTGCAGTGATGGAGTCAGATGTTCACCTTTCTATTTTATGAATTCCTAGAAAACTAAAGATTTGGGAGTTCCATCACTTCTGTCACGGTGCGTGAATCCTCCCAGTAATCCAGCACGCAGATGTCACCGGTTAAACCTGCAGACCTCATGCGGCCAAGACGGCTAATCCAGCCGTTAAGAGGTTCACTCAATACTACAGCGTTTCGCCAGAGAGTGGCCCTCCAGCCTGACAACAGCAGAGATTTTCATTTCGCAGAAACGGCTAAGAGCAAACAGCACCACATGTTGAGGTGGAACACATCCAGGTTGAATCTAATTGAGTTAGGCAGGATTAGAGTAAGACCGCTAGTTCAGTGTTAGCAAGTGTTAAACGTGCTTGAGAAAGTAGATACACCAGAAAATAAGTCAGAATTCGAGGTTGCACTCACAACTGTGATAAAAAAATCTGAATTGTTCCATAGAAATCTGACCAAATCTATCCTAAGCTTTACGTTTTGGTGTGTATTTCATCTCTTACAGTATGAGAGAGTCTTCAAATCAAGTGTCTTGTTTGGGGAAATCTGTGCTGTTAGATTAAAGACCAACAGACTAAGATTAAAGGAGATTCAGGAGAAGCTCATGCAGGACAGTAGAACCATGCATGTGCAAATGCATCATTAATAATTGTAAACGGTGCATTAAGAACTTTTTGCATCGAGCCACTCAGAATTTAGTATTTTTTTTGCACAAGTAGTGTCTTTATGTGTGACATTCTTTGTACTTTTCATAAAACGTGATGTGATTTAGTAAACTCTCACCGTGATACACAGCTGACTGCTGGGAATTATCCGGAAGACTTTGCAGGTGGCCGTAGGGGTCAGAGGTCACTTGTTTCTCCAGATCTGCTCCATCCACTTTGAGTGTCCCGACAGGTTCGACCGGGTTGAGCAGAGGATCCTGGTCCTTACTGAAGCCCAGAATCACGTCGATGCTGTGCACGCGGCCTCCCATCCCCGGAGCGCCGCCTTTACCCAGATCATGGTAGTTGTCCGTTGAGAGGCAGCCATCATCCACCATGTTCATCGTATCTGGTGATAAATGCATCCAATCTGTCCTCAATGTAAGTCTCCTGGAAGAAATGTGTGCAAGTTATGTCTGTAAGAGAATCTGGTTCCAGTTTGTGGCAGAGATTCCAGTTTTAAAGCTTTGTTCATGAGTTAATACGACTTTGAAGACTGACAAAAAGAGATTCATATTTGTAACTTTTTGGTATGGTCAGTGCAACAGTATTTGACAAAATCAGGTAAAGCATTTACGGTCAAAAGTCATTGCATGTGATATTGGTCGTACTTTATTTACTTTTTTGAGTTTTATAATGCAAAAATAATTGGATATTGTTTGTGTGTTTGTTATGGTTCAACATATTAGGGGTTCATGTTTTGCAAATGCAATAAAAAAATCATAATATAATATAATATAATATAATATAATATAATATAATATAATATAATATAATATAATATAATATAATATAATATAATATAATATAATATAATATAATATAATATAATATAATATAATATAATATGACATATTGTATTGCTATATATTGGATGGCAACTATTTTTGTTTCTATAAAGTCTCCATTTAGATCAGAATCTGTTCCTTTTTATGTATTTTTTATTATCTGATCATGTAATCTTTTTTTATGAATTATAATAAAAATAAATAAAAAGCTTTTAAAAATTTTTTTTATTAAGAATGAAAAAATATGTTATGTTAAATCTATAAGGTAAGGTTATATACTGTTCAGTTGATAGTTAAAAGAGTTAATAAAGTTAAGTCATTCTTTGTTATAAACCAAAAGCATGTATCATGTTAAAATGCATATGCTTTACAAATAAAATTACAGCTTAATGTCTTATTTGTTTAGTTTCTGTGAAGCAGTGATGTTATATTATTTTTTTCCCACTAAATCTAATTTAAATTCAGTGTTTACAAATTAAAACTAATTTAATTAGGCTCAAAAAGGTCAATAAATTCATTTTTTCCACATTTAAAAAATATATATATTTTAAATAATAATATAATATGTTATTTAATAACATAACTCTCTTTTAGATTCAGAAATGATGCTCAAATCTACTGTAGCTCTAGTTTACAAATTAAAAGTCACTCAATCAAATAGAAGAAAAAACTTTGCATTTTTTTCCATCAATGTCTTGTTTTATCAGAATCACACAGATCTGGTCGTAAACCTATGGTGGCACAATTTTAGAATTTTAATAGAAATGACATTTTTTTAAGTTTGTGAGCAGTTATGCTGTATAATATGTCATATTGCATTTTTCTTCCATTTCATACCTGTTGAATGTGCATTTAGACATCTATTCAACCAATAATGAACTATTGTGCAAACAACGAAAAAGTACTGTGTGTTGCATTTAAAAAGTATATGCTTTACATACACAAACAGAAATAAGTCTTATTCAGCAATTTTAAAGGTAAGTTAAATGCAAAGTAAATCTAAATTAATCATGGAACCTTTAAATCAGAAAAACTAAACTTCACGCACCTTTTCTACAAATTTCCGGCTCATCAGAATCACTCAGGGTTGTCTTCGCATAAAAGCATCGCCGAAAATGACACACCACAACTTTTTACCCACAGTGCACCTGGTTCAGACTGTAAAACGACCGTTAACGGCTATTTCTCGCATCCCAAAGCAAGGTAAATTCGGAAGCACTCAGATACGTCCCATTCCCACACCATATAGGTCTTGATCTTTAGGATGAAGCCATGCAAACTGGCCTGACGTGCAGAGAGCCGGTGGCAAGAGGGAAAGACTTAAGAGGTTTAATAATTGGAATCCTTCCCCTTTAAGGATGATTGACAGTTGTTCTCTGCCGGGGTAATTGCACTAAACGCTGGCCGTGGTTTGGCCACAGAGGGAGGCCTGCACTAATGAAGCACCGACAGAATGTCCTTTCAACACTCTTTTGTCTAAATGATAACGGCGACCTACTGAAAGTGTCCTTTAATCCACAGCTTCACAAAGACAGCACACCGTGTGTTAAGATGTGTTTTTCTTCTGCAGCCAAATGCCTTCAGTGCTTCACAAAGACGATCGGGTTAAACAGACGTACAGAGAGATAGAGTGTTGTATTGCTGATAACACAAACAGCTCATTCTTTAAACTCAGTATGAAGTTTTAAAGTTTGTCATGTGCATGAATGAATGACCTGCTACATCGCTGACGAATAGCATCGAATTCAATGCAGCAGCAGGTGTCTTTTTAAATATGTAATTAAAAAATATTTTTTTACATGTAATTTATTCCTGTTTCATATTTCTGTTAGTATTGTTAATATTTAGAATCAGATTTTTTAATTTTTATAATTAAATTTTTTATTTTACAAATTAAAATTTTTAGAAATTTGTGTTTTTTTTTCTAATTTTTTGTGAGTGTGTGTATTTACATATTGCATTATTGCATACATATATATATATATGTGTGTGTGTGTGTGTGTGTGTGTGTGTGTATAAACACACACTCACTAAAAATAAGAAAAAAAAATAGGATTGCTAAAAATGTCAATTTCTTAAAAAAAAATTGAAAATATAAAAATAAAAGCTGATTCTAAATATTAACAATACTAACAAAAATGTGAAGTCTTCTACTTGAGCAATTCAGTTACTTTTAATTTGTAAACTCTGAATTTAAATTAGGGACTTAAATTAGATTTAATGAGAAAATAAGTAAGGTCACTACTTCACAGAAACTAAACCAATAAGATGTTAAGATGTAATTGTATTAATAAAGCATATAAATTTTAACATGATACATGCATTTGGTTTATTGCAAATATATATACTAAAAAAAAATAAAAAATCCAAAGCTCTAAATATGAAAAGATTCATCAGTGTTTATTAACTGACTGTATAATAGATTGGCTTTACCTGCTCATAATTACTCTAAATTGACCCCATGTAGCTCATTAGACTCAGATCTGACCTCATCAAACGATGCCACACTTGACCTCAAACTGACCACAAACTTCTCAGACTCTTTATTAATTGTTTTAAACGTGGCTTGCTCATGTTAGCGTGGTTGGGTCTGTGATGGTTTCCTTTAAGCCAGTTGGCCAGGTTAATGCTCCTGAGACTGACTGACACAGAGATCAACCCCAGATTTTCCCCAGCCTTAATGAAATCTAAAGCACAGTTTAAGAAGCCTCAGATGACCAGTTTGGATGTCTGGAATAAAGGAAGGGATAAGATGTGCAATTCCCCTTCATTTATTAATATCTTCCCTTCGATAATTTAGAATATTTAAAACAAGACTCTTCATGGTCCAAAGATATATATATATATTTATTATACAGAGAATCACTGTTATTTTACTATTGCGATACCATTATAGGTTTTATAAATTACCATTTTTCTGTTTCATGATTTGCTTTGACTCTTTACAGTTTAAATTAGGCTGAAATTATCAGACTTTTCAATTGTGACAACTTGCCCCACTATTGTGCAACAATGGTTTTATTCAAAAGCTGATTTTTTTTTAGACAAGACTTTGTTTTTTGTTTTTTTATTGCATTGCAAATACATTTAGATTGCAAATGCAGATTTTTTTTTTTTTTTTTGGATACATTCAGTACGGTCGGTGATAACGCACACTGACAGCAGCCATGTTTACTGACCCTCAGTCTGCTGTTAGTTTGACCTCTGCTTAAAACACAGGAGACACAAGACAAGAGCGATTTCTTTCCGTTCCAGTGCTCGAGTCCAAACACAAGACCGTCTGACTTCAGCTGATTGTGCTGAGTGTCAGTAGAAATGGACAGATTCGAGGGCCAGGTCATTTTCTAGACGAGTCAATTACAGACTTTACACTTATAAACTCTGGGACAAACCCCAAGGAGTCTCTTGGAGTGGGATTTTTCTGATAAAAGAGGCTTTTGGGCCATCTGGGCATCAGTGAAAGGCCCTTAATGCCAATCCTGAACAGGAATCAGAGCAGTTTTGCTAATAAGTAAAGGAGTTATTCATTATTGTATTGTGTTGCATGTATTTCAGGTTGCTTTGATGTTAACCAGAGGAAGATGTTACTTTATTAGTTGAATTTGAGTAAGTTACAGTACAAACACTGGTTGTACCATCCATTTTCACTCAGAAATGTCTAGTAAATTGCACAATGCATCAAACAGGAAATTGTGAAATTGCATTCATTATTTCTTTTGCATTTATGTATTTACACTGTTAAAACTGATCAAAAATTGAAAATTAATTAGAATGAATAGCAAGTCATAGATTATAAATGTTTAAATATTTTCTTGTAAAATCTAGATTAGTAATAATCTTTGAAAATTAATTTTAGAGTGTTCTTGCATGATTGCCTTTTTCTTCCATCCTTTTTACTTTTTTGCTTTTTTACAAAATTGCTGTTTCTTTTAGAAAATAGTCAACCATGGTAACTATGCATGTCTGTTTTTTTAGGTTTTGCATGTTAATTTACACTAATTGCACTGCATTCTAAATCAATTAGCTGACCTGAGTTAATGAGGAACTTCTGTAGAGGAGTGTGTATGTGACGCACAAGACTGGTCTATTATATTTTGGCAGATAATCCAATGACCTGGATGTATCCATGGTAAAAAAAAATTCAGTTGAATTAGCTGAATGCATGTTACTTATGTTACTTACATTTATGCATTTGGTAGACCCTTTCATCCAGAGCGACATTGGTTTGCATATTATAAGTTCATGCATTCCCTGGGATTTTAACCCTTGACCTGTTGTAAGCATCATGCTTTTACTGTGACAAACATGATGGATACTTGGCTACTCTAACTGAGAGAAGAGGCTAATAATCATTTTATCACGTTAAAATATTAAGGCTGCACTTCTTTGCTTGTTTCCTCATTATCCTAATTGAGAGCAAATTAGCTAAGAGGTGCAGTGCAGCTATCAAGCTCCTTAGATTTAGCAGAAGACAATTTAAGCCTCGCAGATCCTATTAGTGACAAAACAGATAACGCTTGAAGGAGCTGCGTCAGCTTACCACCACAGGACGGAGAGAGAGAGAGAGAGGGAAGAGAGAGAGAGAGAGAGGGGGAAGAGAGAGAGGGAGGCTTCACCCTTGGTATGACCAAAATTTAAAATGCAACAAATTACACATACTGTACCTCGGGCTGAAGATAAATACAATTGGTAGTCTACATTTGGCTGTGAATGAACTGAAAAAGAAAGCAAGAAGGGCCTTTTATGCCATCAAAAAATCTATCCAAATTGAAATACCAATTCGAATCTGGCTCAAAATATTCCAATCAGTCACTGACTGAGAAGTGTGGGGTCCTCTCCTCAATCACTAATTAGAAAAATGGGACAAAAATCTGATGGAGCCCTGCATGTGGAGTTCTGTAAGAGTCTCCTCAGAGTCCAGAGGAACATTACGAACAACACATGCAGGGCAGAATTAGGCCAATACCCTCTACTAATGCACAGTGAGAAAAGAGCCATCAAATTTTGGAGACACCTAAAAATGAGCGACCCCAACTCTTACCATTTTAAAGCCCTTAAAAACCATAAAGTGAACCCTAAAAAAGCCCCCTGATTCAGACGATCCCGAAGCTGCAGAAGCAAACTAACACGACTAACAACAGCCAGCATCAGGACTCTGAAATATATACAAGATACATCGATGCCTGTCACAAAAAGAGGGAGGAGTCAACAAATCAGTGATGCGCCTACACACACACACACCACAAACATACACACACACACCACATTGAATTATAAATTGTTTGTAGAATTTTTAAATGTTATTTGTTCTAGTTTTGAAACGTATATACATGCATGTTTTTACTGCATATATATCTGTCCTAGATTCAGTGTAAACACTCTGCTTTGGAAATACATTGTAACAATTGTCATGCCAATAAAGCACATGTTGATTTGAATTGAGAGAGATAGATAGATAGATAGATAGATAGATAGATAGATAGATAGATAGATAGATCACTGTACCCTTACGAAAGGAAAATATATTTACCAATATATTTCTTAAAATATATTGTGATATATTGTAATATATTATTTTCCCTTTTTATTTTCTAGTATTTTATATATTTGAATACATTTAATAATATATTGATGATACATATATTATATAATATATTGCCGCTTTCAATATATTGCAATATATTGGAAAAAATAAATATATATAAAAATATATGCCTAATATATTACATGATATTTTCCAATATACTGCAATATATTTTTGTTTCATAAGGGTATGCAGTATATACAGTAATATTGTACAGTCTTCAGTGTTTCTCTCAGTTTTACATAACCTGGGCACAGAAGGACATCAGATTGGAAAGCCTTCTTCTCGTCACTCATTCCTCGAACTGTGACACCTGCAGATCTGCATCGAGTTGTTTGCTTTTGTTGAACTGACACGAGGACAAGAATGAAAGCAGGGAACTAATCCTGTTATGACTGAAAATCAAATTAAACCAAGAGCATTAGACGCATGCCTTCAGCCTTCCATGTATTTACATGACACGCATGCTTCTGATGATTTTTCTTTTCTTATGGGTGTTTCCTGTCAGGAAGCTCTGTTAATGCCGGACAAATGGATTTTAAGTGTGTAATTTTAGGTTGTTGATGACGTCAAATCCCAGTGAGACACTGACATGCTTTGGTGTTACAGTAAGATTAATCTAGTGCTTAGTCTTTATGCACTAATGAACTTCCTTCCATACACCCACTGCTCACAGAGATTACACTCGTTCACTTCATGAATGAAAGTGAGTCTGCAGTTGTTCTTGCATTTGCATTCACAAATGTGTCTCTTTATGGCTGTAAATGGATGTGAATGTTTTAAGTTGACTACCATATCATTTGCATGGTGCTCCAAGCTATTTAAAGGAGCAGTACACACAAAAATTATAATGTGTTGAAAATGTCCTCACCCTCAGGTCATCGAAGATCTAGATGATTTTGTTTCTTCATCAGATTTGGAGAAATGTAGCATTGCATCACTTGCTCACCAGTAGATCCTCTGCAGTGAATGGGTGCCGTCAGAATGAAAGTTTTACATACAATCAGACAACACTTACTTGGGACTCATTTTTAATGTGAAGATAGCAAATGCTTTATTTTGAATTGATTTTGACAAAAGCATAACATAATAAAGCACTTTAAATTCATTTGGAAATAATGCTGACTAGAAACATAAAGTAAAAATATAGATATTATAAAATATGTAAAACAATTCCCGAACAAATTGCGGACTTCAACCAATCAATATGTTAAGAGAAGAGAGCCAGGTAAATACAAGAAACTTAAAAACTTATTTCCTGCATTGCATTATTGCATGATTTATTTATTTTTAATTATGCACATTTGTTATGTAACATCATGACTGTAATGTGGGAAAAAAATTGCATGTTCACACAACTCTTTATTTTAATCTTTCATTAGTGCAAGCTACTTTAGATAAGAAACATTATTGTGAGATGCTTATTATTCATTGCTTTTCAGAAAAGCAGCAGATCTCCACAGGTTTGCATTGCTTTTTTTATGGTTCAAATCTTGTTCAATTAGATTTTAGAGTTCAGTTTGGACTAAATTAATATTTGTAATTTTTTCCCCCTTCTGATGTAAGTTTGGACTATAATGAAAAGCAGAGGATGTTCATTGAGAATGTCCTGAAAGCACATTGAACTATTATCCTCTTAAAGGGACAGTTTCCTCGAAAATGAAAATCTGTGATTATTCAGTCACCTTTAGCTTGAATCGAATCAAAATCCACCTCCATGTTCTGGCGTGAAAGAATAATTCGTCTCTTGCTGTTCCTCGTCTTCCTTCACCATCTTCTCCAGTTTGATCATCATACAGAGGCCTTAAATATAATACAGTAATGATACAGTAGTTTTACAATTAGATATGTTTACCTTAGATTGGATTTCATTTTAAGAGATGTCACCCCAAAATCAAATCAGTGCTATTTGTGAGATGAACCCAGGATGCTGTACTCAATATTGTATTACAATTATGATCATCTAAAGGCAATTATTTAATAAAAACCTTCACAAGTAAAACATACGTTATATTAATAAGAATAATATTCATTGAAAGAACTTTGTGTGTGTGCGTGTGTGTGTGTGTGTGTGTGTGTGTGCTCCAGGATGGAGCTTAAGAAGGTTAGAAGGGTTTAGAGCTAAAATATGGAGCAGGTGGCTTTATATCTCGAGTCAAACAGGGACAACGCTGTAATACTTCCTAACCAAACCAGCTATTAAACAACATACATGTGCAACGATTGCAATCCCCAAAACTACTATTATATATTACTCTTTATATTGTTTATTTTACTGTTAATTTACATGATGCTGAATTAAATAAAAAATAAATACAAAATCATTTAACATTATTTGAAAAAATTAATTGGAATTCAATTAAAAACAATGTATAAAAATACATAATTCAAAATACTCATAAAAAAATTATAGTACATAAATAAAACAATTAAATATATATTGGTTTGTTTATTTTATAAAAAAAATTGTATTCATTAATTTATAATTAGTTATTTAGTTATTTAATTATTTTTTATAATGCACAAAATGACTATGGAAAAATTATTAACAGTGAAAAAAGGAAAAAAGGAGAAAAAAATAACAGAAATTACAATGAAATTTACCATTGTTATTTTAATTAATTATTTTATTACAACTGAACCTTTGAATTTTTTTTTACTTCATTTAAATATTTTAAATATATAGTTAATTAATTATTAAATTGTTTTTAAAATTATGTAACAAATACTATGGGAAAAGAAAAAAACAACAACATAAAATCATTACTAAAAATATTATTCAAAATTAAAATAAAAAAGTATAAAAATTCAGGTTTCCAAATATTCATTTATAAATATAAATAATACTTATAATAATAATAAATGTAATAATAATTAAATAATAATAAATAATAATTTAATACTTAAATAAACACAGACAGAAGCACTTGTGTGTAAATCTGTGCTGATCTTCTGATGGAAATATTTGTTGTGGTTGGATCACGTTAAAAGCTGTGGCCTTTGACCTGATAAGGACTCTTGTGACCCAGTTCTGGACTTAATGCTGTCGGGTGTTATATAAAGAGATGAGGTGTAATGCACAGCATCATTATGATTGTGTATGTGTGTGTGTGTGTGTGTGTGTGTGTGTGTGTGTAGGCTTTTTTCCGAGACGTCACAGTAACAAGCTTTCACACTGACAGCTTTCTCATTTCAAGAGTTTAGTGTCTTTATTTCCCCTCCTTACATGAATGCACACTTTGTTTATTTTAAATCATGACAAACAGTTATTGTAATACACTGTCAGGCATCTCTGACAGCAGCTGGCTTCAGATGACGGATGTGATGAACTGATCCCGTTATTGGCTGGCAGCAGGCCACAGGAAACGGGAATTATGGATAAGACAATAATAACAGGCTAAGATGATTTCATTATGTTTATAAACATCACTTTGCCCTGCATGGTATTCAAACCTCTATTATATTTATGTTATTACATATAAAGGCAAATGAAAGACAATATAACTGTGATTAATTGTGCAGTAACAGTTTTTTTTGTTTACTTTGGAGGTCTACTGTATCATCTAGTACCAAAGTTATTATGATTTATTATATTGACAATGAGATTATTATATTCATATTTGTTTATGTTCATTTATTATTTTCAATTATGAAACCATAGGCTATATCATTCAAATTATATAATTTAGCAATTATAAAATCTTTTAATTCATCGAAAAACGAAGATGAAATGGAACGAAATGTAAATATTAGATCAAAATGAATTAGTATTGCATTATTTTGCAGTTATGAAAATAACTAAAAATTAAACAATTATCAAAAACAACAAATTAAGATGGAAATTATTATTATTATTAATTATTCTTACAATTATGCATTATTGTTAACTAAAACGTATCTATTAACAAATGTTTTTTGTTCAAAGATTATATAAAATATAGTAGATATTAGATGAAAAATATATATATTTTAAAAGAAAGTCGCTCACTACACACGCGTTTCAGATGGTCACGTGGCATTCCCTTGCTGAACTCATTTGCATAAAGTTGCATTCATTTTTTTTTTTTTTAGCGCTCAGTGAAACAGAATAATGGGTTTGCCAGTGTGATGGAACTTTGTGAGATCTCAATGAGCAAACACTTGCAGATTTTTAGTGGTAATAAAGCGCACTATTTGTGAGCTTAAGCAATAAAAATGTAGAGCTTTTGTTTTTTGGCCACACATGTTGCAAAGTTTCGGGAATGACATCCACATATTTTTGCGAAAATAGCCTATGATTAAAAAAAACTGCAATATCATGACATAATTATTAATTATTACTCTTGATGTCGTTTTATTATTTATTTATTATTATTTACATTTTTTGGTGGCTAAGAGCTGTTTACATGTACTTTTTTATGGCATTTTAAGGATTAAAAAATCAAAACTTCGCGTTGTCTTTTTTTTTTTTTTAAGCCAACAAAAACAAAAAACAAAAGTTTATAATCAATGAAGTACTCAAAATCAATCTCTTACTTACATATTTTCTGCAATTTATTGTTAATGCTGATTCCGTTTTCAGTCAGCGATGGTGCGGCTGAACAAACGCGCTTCTGATTGGACACTGCGTTCCTAAAGTCAACTTAAACGTACGTGATTGGTTGAAACGCTTGGCGCGGCAAGGTGCTCTAACTTTTATTGCAGAAGCGACATTAATATTAAGACAATGGAGGTGTTGATGAAGATGAGGGCTCATTATATCTAACGGTTATAATCTGCTGATCTGAAACA
This sequence comes from Carassius gibelio, assembly GCF_023724105.1. Lineage (NCBI taxonomy): Eukaryota > Metazoa > Chordata > Actinopteri > Cypriniformes > Cyprinidae > Carassius > Carassius gibelio. Next base: position 30,192,073 of record NC_068397.1, read on the forward strand.
CATATCAATAGTGTCAATTAATTTAATTAACAGAAAAGATAATTATGGTGAAATGCTTTTTTGCATGCTTTTCTTATGTTTTTAACTAAACAAATACTATTGAAAAGTTGAAACGCTAACAAAAATCTGTAATTGTTGACAAAAATTAAAATGAATAAATATTAGGCTATATGAAAATTATTATTTAGTAAATTATTTTTTTCTATCATACAATTATGAATGAAAAGCTATTCTTTTTTGTTAATCGCAAAGAGGTAAAAGTAATAATTATTTAGTTAATTATTTTACAATTATTAAATAGTTCATTAATGAACTATCATTTTTTTTGTTAGTTGCCATAAGAAATAATTTAAATTAAATGCAACCATAATATGAACATATTTAATAAGTTAAAATAAAAACTAGAAGTTATATTGTTCAAAATATTAATGCAATCTCCAACAGTTTCTTTAAGATACTAAATACTTTTGGAAATGTTAAAACATGTATAGTAGGCTATGTAAAATTATCCACAGTAGCCTCAATGAAGTCGATAATGCAGATCATTTTAAATTGTTCAGCTATAATGGCGCTGTGTTATAATGATTTTTGTCCCACACATGAAGTTTTTATTTTCTCTCAGATCAAGTTCTTCTGTCCTGCTGCTGTTGACAGGAGCCTCGTGGAGGTTTATTCAAACTTCAGCGCCGTCTTGTGGTGTGTTTAGTGAAGTTCAGCTCGTTGAGCGTCATGACGTCATCTTTATCGCTGCACGTATGTAGCACAAGGAATTCGTTATTAAATTAATTTAGAATATTTGTTTACTTTCTCAACTAATATGGCATTGATGTTCACAGTTGTTCTTCTGCTTCAAATGTATATGTTGTGTGCAATCAAATGCATCTGTCTAATAATGCAATAAATAATTGAGATATTTTAAAATTTTGTGAAATATGAGAGGATGAAATACAGACGGAAAGCACTCAGTCCTGAATGGTTGAGTGGCTTTTAATGTTTCAGGCCAGTGTTTGTCCCCAGGCTGTGTCTCAAACACACAGCATCTCTCTAGATTCACTCTTGACCATTAAAAAGTCACATTTTAAAAGAGTTTATGATGTTTATAGCTCAACAGACTGAGTCTGAGTAAGTGCAGAAGAGCATCAAACCTCTGAGCGCTTTAAATACTGAGTGGATGCTTTTCAGTTTTATTTATTTATTTTTCCCAGATGGCCTTGCAAAGTGAATTCCCAAATTGCTTTATTATGCAATAATAATAATAGCAATGATTATTATAATTATAATTATTAACATAATTTTTATTGTTATTTAAATAAAACATATCTGTGGCTAATAATCATAATAATAATTGTTAAAAAAACAACATTATTATTATTTTATTTTATATAATTTTGATTGTTTATATTATAAATATAATATTATAAATGATGTTTGTGAAAAATAATTATTTTAATAAATATGATTTGTAATATTTTTCTTTATAATACAATATTATTATATTAATAATAGCAATAAAAATGTATAGAAATAACAAATTCTTTAATTATAATATTATAACAATGATATTAATAATAATTATAGTTTTTTCATACATTTTATTATATAATTATTATTATATTAATCACATTATTTTTAATTAGTATGTTTATTATAATAAAACACTTAATAATGAAAACTACAAATTAATAATTATTATTATTATTTCAATTATTGTAATTGTAAAATTATTATTAATATTTTAATATGTTTAATTATATTATATTATATTTTTAATAATTGAAAGTGATTATTATTATATCAACAACAACAGCAACTAGCATAATAATAATAATAATAATAATAATAATAGCTACAAATGTATTTTGCTGGTTACAAGTACTTGCATTTTCCAGATTTTAATTTATGATTAACAGGTAATACATTTATATAGACTGAAAATGTGATATTTCATGTAACGAGCACAAAACCTGTGAGTGTGAGCACAAGCCTCCTGAGTACTAGACGGATGACATCATCACACAGGGCCTCAGCCAATCAGAGCGCAGCAGGAAACTTGGCTTCGCCAATCACAGGAGACAGAGGGATGAGCTTCTGTTTACAGACACGACCCAGAGTGCCAAGCAGCTGCGAGAGAGAGAGAGATAGAGAGAGAGAGGGGGAGAGAGGGAGAGAGAGGACCGTACAGAGGAGAGATTGTGCTGGGATGGAGAGACAGGGATGCAGTTGCTAGGGAACAGCGAGGAGACGTCCATCTTTTGCAGCTTGTTCCAGATACAGCAAGGTTGGGAAAGGTTTGGGAGATAAATGCACCATATAAAAGAGAGAAGGACGGAACGGCGGGTGATGTGACGTGATCTGGAGCAACGTTAATGATCGAACACACCTCATAGCTGATCTAAAGGAGTCTGTGTGTTGTCGTGTCTGTATGAAGATGGCCATACACAGATCCTGAGACGCCCCTCTTTGTCTGAGGATCCACAGACGGGACGAGCTTCACCCGACAGACAGACAGACAGACAGAGAGTCAGATCTGATGGATTCAGTGGAGAGCTGAAACACACACACAGAGAAACCAACGGCTGCCGACAGAAACTGCTTCTGTTGTGAGTGTCTGACCTCATGAGCATCCCGCTTTAATTCCACAGAGTGACGTGATTCTGAGTGAACGGGACAAATCTGGATATTTCCATGTGGAACTGATTCTGAAGGGGGTTTGTATTTGACAGGTGGGTGCATGGAGGGTTAAATAAGTTATGACAAATGAAAATGAGTGTTTCAGATCTGCAGAAGGTTACAATTTGATAAAAGATTATATATACGCGTGTGTATGTTTATGTATATCCTTTGATGCACTTGTGTTATTTTTGAGAGCTACCCTTTTTTCATTTTCATTTTAGTTCAAGTTTTAGTAAAGTTATGCTGTGTGTTTTTGTGATTTGTATTTGTTTGTTTGTTTGTTATGCCTATAAAGTTGTTATTATTTATTAGATTTTAGTTATTATAGTGCATCCGTTTAAACTAAATGAAATGGGAAAAGTTTGATATAAATTATATTTATTGACATAAAGTTAAATTTATTTTATATTTTGAATTAGTTTTTATTTTTGTATTTTCCATTTTTAATTTTAGCTAAAGTTGTAGTAATTGTTTTGTTTGTTTTGTTTTTAAATATGTCTATAACGTTTTTATAGATTTTAGTTATTTTAGTAAATCAGTTTAAACTAAATGAAAATAGGAAATGTTGCTTTGGCATCTACTTTTTTATTTCGAGTGTTTTAGTCATTTTGTGGTGTGTGTGTTTTATTTGAATTATTTATTGTTTTTATTTATTTTTGTTTTTTATTATACATTGTATTTATTAGCATTTTTGTGTACTGAATAATATGGAAATAGATGTAGGAACTCATCCTTCATTCATTCCTCAAATCATGTGACTTGATGAGGAGACTGACGAACATCAATAGCTCTCTGAAGAGAAATCATTTAGAGAATAATATGTGTTTTTGTCTTTATAGGCTCTTGTAAATGTGCTGATCTTGTGTGATTGGGAGCAGAGGATGGGAACCACTGAAGCCACTTTACGGATGGAGAACATGGAGGTGAAAGATGAGTGGCAAGACGATGATTTCCCACGGTAAGACCTGACTGACCGTCAACTGATTGAGACACTGAGTGCTCATAATAACATACTACCATACTGTTACAGCAGTATACATACTACAGTATGTGAATCTTCTATATGTACAGAATATGACCTTCAGCATTTGCCTAATGTGCAGTTTGCAGTGCATGAGATACTGTAACCCACAATGCATTGTGCCTGACTTCAAATGCAACATAGAAAAGTTGAGATTGTAGCATTTTTGCATACTTTTTGGCATAAATAAGAGCTACATTTAACGTGGAACATATTGAGATTTCTGATTATTATCAGTGTTGAAAACAGAGCTGCTTCATATTTTGTGGAAATTGTGACTACTTGGGAATGTATTTTATTTTATTTTTTTTATAGAAATGAATATTTTTATTCAGCAAGGATGCATTAAATTGATCAAAAGTGAGAGTAAAGACATGCATAATGTTAAAAAAGATTTGTTTCAAAACTTTCTATTCATCTGTGAAACCTGAAAAATAAAAAATATTCAACAGCACAACTGTTTTCAACATTGATAATAATCAGAAATGTTTCTCGAGCAGAAAATCATCATATTTTCAAGATTTCTGAAGATCATGTGACACTGAAGACTGAAGGAATGATGCTGAAAATACAGCTGCGCATCACAGAAATAAATTACATTTTACAATATATGCAGAGAGAAAACAGCTATTTTAAATTAGAATTTTTTTTTAATTTTTTTTTTATTTTTACTGTATTTTTAATTACATAAATGCACCCTCGGTGAGCAGAAGAGACTCTTTCAAAAGCATTTTATTTAACTTTTGACTGGTAGTATCAGTACTGCTCTTGATCTGTATATTGATTGATTTCACTTGAGCAGATTTGTTCCCAAGCTATATGACACCAGGCATGTAAACATATGCTCGTCCCTTGGGTGACGTCTGTGATTTCTGATTGATTATGTGGGATCAGTACAGAGCTGGGAGTAAGTGGAGCTGAGGATGTGTTATCTAGCTGCACATGAAGGAGAAAGCAAGGTGAATCCTGGCATAAACAGTCCTGAAGCAGTTTGTGGGTCAACATACAGTACATGAAGACATAAAGAGCACAGCCTTACATCATAATGCATTACCATTTATGGGCAAATATGAGGTCATCAGTGTTGCCATGACAACGGGGACTAGTAAGAGACAGAGTGCTGAATGACTGGTTCTGCACTAGTGCACTTTATCACATTAACACTCGCTGAACGAAATTTTGCTGAATTAGGTTTTTATTATCATGGGCTGTACTTTCACTCTGAAAAATCTCCCTTATAATAACTTAATAACTTAGTACTCAGAAGCTAGATTGTTAACTGTATTTATTGAATGAAATAGGGCTGTGCGATATGGACAAAAAAAAAAGATTTTTTTTTTTTTTTTAGCGATTTCTTTGATCAATTTTGCAATTGTGACACACACCGATATGCTTTTACAGTCATAAATGCATTCAGGATTCATTTGAAACATATTTCCAAAAGAAAACCAATAAGAACTTTATCAAAAAGTTGTAACGTCTCAAGAACATAGCTATATAAGTCAAAATAATCCCTATAGTAAAGATGTTTTTTTTGCCATGCATTGTTCATAGAGCTCATTAATTGTAGCGGTGCATCAGGTGTTTGCAGTGTGTATACAGTATGTGTATGTGGTCAGCAGCGAGAGCGCATAAATATAACGCGAATGCACATTAAAATAATGCACAAGCGCGAATCTCTCTGTTTGAACGCAGATTTCCTTTACTCTGTCACAAAACCAGACGTACTTGCTCAGATACACGCTGCTCTGCGCGGAGAACAGTGCTTTAAGTGGCCCAAAAGAGGTGCCGGTACTCTAAAAATTATTATTATTTTTTTTTTGATGACTCGCCTCATCCCCTGAGGTAACAACAACTATATTGAAGGTGTTTTATATACAGCAGTCAACAGGCGACCTTAATAATAAATCCTTTTATTAGTTTGTGGATTTGCTTGAGCTAGAAAGAACTACTGAACATAAATAAAATATGCAAAAGGATTTCGAAAAAATACCCTTAGAAAGAGCTACTGCATTCAAACTGACTCAAATGATTCGCGAACCGAACTGATTCAAATGATTCGCGATCCCACTCAGAACTCCCGAACTGACTCGAATGATTCGCGAACCCGCTACGAACTCCCGAACTGACTCAAATGATTCGCGATCCCGCTACGAACTCTCGAATTGATTTAAATGATTCGCGATCCCGCTACGAACTCCCGAACTGACTCAAATGATTCGCGAACCTGCTACGAACTCCCGAACTGACTCAAATGATTCGCGAACCCGCTACGAACTCTCGAACTGACTCAAATGATTCGCGATCCCGCTACGAACTCCCGAACTGACTCATATGATTCGCGAACCCGCTACGAACTCCCGAACTGACTCAAATGATTCGCGAAGCCGCTACGAACTCTCGAACTGACTCAAATGATTCGCGATCCCGCTACGAACTCCCGAACTGACTCATATGATTCGCGAACCCGCTACGAACTCCCGAACTGACTCGAATGATTCGCGAAGCCGCTACGAACTCCCGAACTGACTCGAATGATTCGCGAACCCGCTACGAACTCCCGAACTGACTCAAATGATTCGCGATCCCGCTACGAACTCTCGAATTGATTTAAATGATTCGCGATCCCGCTACGAACTCCCGAACTGACTCAAATGATTCGCGAACCTGCTACGAACTCCCGAACTGACTCAAATGATTCGCGAACCCGCTACGAACTCTCGAACTGACTCAAATGATTCGCGATCCCGCTACGAACTCCCGAACTGACTCATATGATTCGCGAACCCGCTACCAACTCCCGAACTGACTCAAATGATTCGCGAAGCCGCTACGAACTCTCGAACTGACTCAAATGATTCGCGATCCCGCTACGAACTCCCGAACTGACTCAAATGATTCGCGAACCCGCTACGAACTCCCGAACTGACTCAAATGATTCGCGAACCCGCTACGAACTCTCGAACTGACTCAAATGATTCGGGATTCCCGCTACGAACTCTCGAACTGACTCAAATGAATCGGGATCCCGCTACGAACTCTCGAACTGGTTCAAATGATTCACGCTCCATACTCCAAACTAGGAAGAATTAGGAAGAATTAGGAAGAATTAGGAAGAATTAGGAAGCGTGCATTGTGAAGGGCGCTCTGAAAAGCAGCAGTTAAGGCAAAGGATTAAAACCTCTATTAAAACAGATGTCCAAATGACCGTACCGGTACGCTAAAAGCACGTTCTGGGCGCACGGAGAGGTGGGGGTACGCTCAAGAGCTATATTTGGAAGTGGCGGTACTGAGTACCAGTGCGTACCGGTGTGGTGCCGAATTTTGACCCCCTGCCAAATTATTACCCCCCTAATATTGGTAGGTTTGGGGGAGGGGTTAGGATTAGGGGTGGGGTTAGGATTAGACAATCAGGTAGCGATTTGAACGAGGGGGGTAATAATTTGGCAGGGGGTCAAAATTCGGCACAACACCGGCCCACTTAAAGCACTGGCGGAGAGAGTGTGCGCACTTAAAAAGTGTCTTATCTCACTTAAACTACCTCCTGTGCACTCACAACTCTCTCTATGCTCATGTGTTAGATATGAATTATTTTCGCACGTTTTTATTTCCAGCCTTTTACTGCGTGCAGTGTGAATGCTCTGATCCATTAACATGGGCTTGGAAAAAAGGCACATCACAGACAGAGTGTGTGAACCTGGAGTTAGATATCTGATCTGTTCTCGCGCTAGGGGTGTTGCATTCTGATTGGATCGGATAGCATACCACAGGAGGTCAGGGCCGTGGAAAATCGTGCTAAATTGATTTAGAAATCCTGCACGCTAAAATCATGATTTTATGACGATTTCTTTTAAACACACAGCCCTAGAATGGACTGGAAATGAACAGAAAATAATTGGTGGCCCACCTGCAATACCACGGGTTTACACAGTTCTGTAACCCTCATTATTGCGCTGCGCTCTCTTATTAACCAGCGTGTCCCTGACAGCGCACAGACTGCTGGGTAATTACTGACTGTACACAAACACTGCTGATCATAATGTCAGAGAATGAAGGGTTAAATGTGTCCGTCGCTCGTGCTGAACATGTTGTCAGCATCATTTATATGTGTGCTTCACCACTGACCTCTGTGTGAGCAAACACACTTTAATGAAGCACTGATGTAGACACTTGAGGATGCATGACTCTTTTTACTTAAAAAGCCACCTCAAACACCCTAGCAACCAAATTAATAACCTAGCAACACTGGCATAAAACAGTGCATTAAATAACTCAGCTCCCAGTTAATGCCAGTTATTACTGTGGTTTAATGAAAGTGTGGTGCGGTGTTATTGTGAATTGAAGAAGTGCTATAATGACTAAGGGATGTGCGGTTGTGTGTTTTCTCTGTGTTGATTTCTAGGCCTCTTCCTGAAGACGGTGATTTAGACGGACTCACTGACAACACTGGTACGTTTCTATCAGTTCATCTTTTATTAGCTGAAGAAGCACTGCAGTGTTGCTACCATTGACTAACACTGAAAATATATGTATAAATAATTTGTGATTTAATTATTAAATAATTCTTATATGTATTTTCTATTTTTGAAAGTATTATCAGTTAACGTATAAATGAAAGAAATATATATAAATATATATTTAAAAAATGGTAAAAAAACTATAAACTATATTTTATTTAAACTTTTATATAAATAAATATATGTTATTATTATTATCATTATTATTATTATTTTATATTTATAAAACTATAATATTTTTTTCATAAAATGTATCTATAAAAATTTTCTTATTATATTTATCTATTTTTGAAATTATTATTAGTTAACTTATAAATAAAGAAACAAATATATAGAGGGAAACTAATTAATTAAAAAAAGGACAAAAACTACATTATTTAAACTAAATATTTTCTAATTATTATTATTATTATATATTTATCAAATCTATACAAATGTATTTATAAAATGTATCTATATAATTTTATTATTATATTTATCTATTTTTAAAAAGCATTATCAGTTGTCTTATAAATGAAGAAAAAATATATATAGAGGGAAACAAATAAAAAAACTGACAAAAACACAAAATTATTTTAAAAAAAATTTTTATTATTATTTTTAAGGCTAATATTTTATATTTATCAAAACAAACTTAAAAACGGACAAAAATAAAATTACTAAAAGTATAAATATTTTAAAATGCTTCTTTATATTTCTTAAAATTATTATTTTGTATTTTTAAAAATAAATATTTTATTTAAGATATAAAGATAAAATATTTAAAAACTTTAAAAAAATTATATTTGTTCAGTTAGTTGCCGGAGCAAAAGTTTTTCAAGAAAATTCCATTACAAATCAAAATCATAACATTTCTAAATACATTTTATAATCATAACATAATTTCCATATAACTGAAATATCACTGAATAAAAAACTATGAAAATATGAAATACATATAATAAAAACTAAACAGACATTTAAAACAAACGAAAAAGCCTAATAAAACTAACAAAAAACAATGAGAAAATCACTCAAACTTTTAAATGGATATGAAAAAAATTAAATAAAAACTAAGTATATATGAAAGTATATATTAATGATATGAAAAAAAATGAACTTAAAGTGGTTGAAGAGCGAAGTTGATGTTGAAGTTGTCAGAAAGCTGTTTTTTATAAGCGTGTGTGATTTCAGCTCTGGCGGCGGATCACACAGGTTCGGTTCGACAGAAGCGGCGCACGCTCATCGCTCCGGACATCAACCTGTCGCTCGATAAAAGTGAGGGTTCGCTGCTTTCTGAAGACTTCCTGGAGACCCCAGACGACCTGGACATAAACGTGGACGACATCGACACGCCGGACGACGACTCGCTCGGCTCCCTCAACAACACCAACGAGCTGGAATGGGAAGGTCAGCCAGAGGTCAAAGGTCATGAGGCTTTGACTGTAAAACAGGATGAGTTACAGAAGCAGACTGTGTTGTTTTTCAGACGACACTGCGGTGGCCAGTGCGAAGGGTCCGGGGGGCGAGGAGGGCGACGGTGCGGGTCGTCTGTGGAGGACGGTGATCATCGGAGATCAGGAGCACAGGATAGACATGCAGGTCATCCGTCCATACCTGCGCGTCGTCACACATGGAGGTCAGACCACAACACTAATCATTTCATATAACACGGATAGATCTTTCCCTTTAATATGTGATCCTAGACCACAAAACCAGTCATAAGGAGATTTAGAAATCATCTGAAAGCTGAATAAATTGGACAATATTTGGCTGAGATACAACTACCGTATTTTTCGGACTATAAGTCGCACCTGAGTAGAAGTCGCATCAGTCCAAAAATACGTCATGATGAGGGAAAAAACATATAATTCACACTGGAGTATAAGTCGCATTTATTTAGAACCAAGAGAAAACATTACCGTCTCCAGCCACGAGAGGGCGCTCTGTGTCTTCAGTGTAGACTACAGGAGAACTGAGCAGCATAGAGCGCCCTCTCGTGGCTGGAGATGGTAATGTTTGCTCTTGGTTCATTTCTCTCGGTTCATGTCAAATAAATTTTGATAAATAAGTCGCACCTGACTATAAGTCGCAGGACCATTCAAACTAAGAAAAAAAGTGCGATTTATAGTCCAGAAAATACAGTATTTGAAAATCTGGAATCTGAGGATGCAAAAAATATTCAAATCTAAAAATTAAGAAAATCGCCTTAAAAGTTGTTCTTAGCAATGCACATTATTATTTGACATTTATAGTAGGAAATGTACAAAATATCTTCATGCAACATTATCTTGTCTTGTTATCCCAATGATTTTTGGCATAAAAGACAAAATTATAATTTAGACCAATACCATAAATTTTTGGCTGTTGCTACAAATATACCCCAGATACTTCAGACTGCTTTAGAGCTCCAGGGTTACATATATATATACAATATAAAGCCTCTAACACTAGCTTGCTATATTCTTTTCTATTATATCTGTTTTATTTTATTATAGAAAACAAGTGTTATTTTTACTGTGTTAGGTTAACTGAGACTTAATATAGCACTTGCATATCATTGCTCTTTTGTTGATTTTTATTGCTTCTGTTGGACAAAATAGCATTTGGTAAATCACTAAATGTAAATGTCATGTAAATATATGTATATACATTATGTAAACACGGCAGTTATAGGCATTTTGGTTGACTATCTACTGTACTGTATATATTATAAGGCTAACTAAATAAAATAACTATTAACAACCATATAATTTTGTTTTTTATTAATTTACGTCTATTGATTTTTATTTCAGTTTTAGCTAATCTAAATGAAAATGAGAATGTTTGCCTTGCAAACATACTGAAATATAATAAGTTGAAGTTTATAAATGGTTCTAGCTTTTGTTTTAACTATTAAAAACTCTAATTTGAACAAACCCCTTAACACTAAATGAAATTTTGTTGTGTAGCTCGTCACACACTTTACATACAAAAACATAACATTATCAGAACAAAGTCATTTATATCTTTTTTATCTTTTATGTAATTGTAAAGGATGGAAAATAGCCATGAAACCCAAAGGATGAATGTTAGCACACTGCATGAGGGGACTCGTTTTACACAAACACAGGGATCGGTGGATGTGGAAAGTGACTTGAAACGCTCTTCTGTTCACAGGTTATTACGGCGAAGGACTGAACGCCATCATCGTGTTTGCTGCCTGCTATCTGCCCGACAGCGGCTGCGCAGACTACAGCTACATCATGGAGAACCTCTTCCTGTGAGACACAAATACACTTGAGATTGCTCACTTTTAGTTGTCTAAATACATTAAGTTAAACGAAATTAAAATGAGAAATGTTGCCATGGCATGTAGTTCATATAAAAGTTTTTGCATTTTATTTATTTCAGTTAAACTTTTTTTTTTTTTTTTTTTAAGTAATATAAAAAAATTTTATTTGAGTTTCAATTTTAATTTTAGATAACTACAGTATAATAACCCAAAAGTAAGTAAAAATTGATACATTTATAAAAAAAAAAAAGAATGTATTAAATTTATAACATTGCAAAAGTGGCACGATGTTATAAACGATTTCTATTTCAAATAAATGCCGTTCTTTTGAACTTTATATTCAGCAAAGAATCCTGAAAAATAAAATGCATCAGTTTCCACAAAAAAATATTGTGCACCACAACTGTTTTCAACATTGATAATAATCAGAAATGTTTCTTGAATCATTATTCTGATTTCTGAAGATCATGTGACACTGAAGACTGGAGGAATGATGCTGAAAATACAGCTGTGCATCACAGAAATAAATTACAGCTTACATTATATTCAAACAATGAACAGTTATTTTAAATTGTAAATATATTCCACAATATTTCTATTTTTACTGTATTTTTAGTTAAATAAATGCAGCCTTGGTGAGCAGAAGCAGATATTTTCCAGCTTTGCACTGGCTGTTTCATCTGAATGCATTATTGTGTTGTCTCTGCAGGTATGTGATCAGTAGTCTGGAGCTGCTGGTAGCTGAAGACTACATGATCATCTATCTGAACGGAGCCACGCCGCGCAGGAGGATGCCAGGCATCAGCTGGCTCAAGAGATGCTACCAGATGATCGAAAGACGGTACCGCTCTGCTGATCATTTAATCAAACACAGATAAAACTGGAGCACAAAACCAGTCTGAAGTCATTGGGGTATATTTGTAGCAAAAACCAAAAATACATTGCATGGGTCAAAATTATTAAATTTTCTTTTAGGTCAAAAAAAGGATATTAAATAAAGATCATGTTCCATGAAGATATTTTGTAAATTTCCTAGAGTAAGTATATAAAAACTGAATTTTTGATTAGTAATATGCACTGCTAAGAACAACTTTAAAGGCAGTTGTCTCAGTATTTAATTTTTTTTTGCATCCTCAGATTCAGTTTTAAAATAGTTGCATCTCGGCCAAATTTTGTTTTAACAAACCATACATGAATGTTAAACTTATTTGCTTATGTATAAATCTCAATTTCAAAAAAATGACTCTTATGACTGGTTTTGTGGTCCAGGGTCACATATGGGAAAAAAAATCTTTTTTTTTTTTTTTTCTTTTTTTTTTTGGGACACTGATGCTAGTTAGGATTAGGATTTCACATGAATTCTATTCCATCACCATCCAGGTTAAGAAAGAATCTCAAATGTCTGATCATCGCGCATCCCTCCTGGTTCATCCGGACCGTTCTGGCCATCTCACGGCCGTTCATCAGGTCAGGAAACACTGAACATCACAAACACCCGCAGCAGTTTGTAGAGTGTGTTTTAATGCACTCGAACTCCTCTGCAGTGTGAAATTCATTGAAAAGATCCGATACGTCCAGAGTCTGGAGGAACTGGCTCAGATGGTCCCCATGGAGCACGTGCAGATCCCCGAGTGTGTGCTGCTGTAAGTGTCCTGCACCAGCAGGGGGAGACACACGGATGTCCTACGAGAGAATACAGACTAAAACACTTCAGAGCAGGATTGAGATTGGTTAAAGCTGTATGGAGTAATTGACATTTGTGACCCTGGACCACTAAACCAGTCAAAATCTGAAATCTGAGGGTGCAAAAAAAAAAAATATAGAGAGAGAGAAAATCACCTTTAGAGTTGTTCAAATGAAATTCTTAGCAATGCATATTACTAATCAAAATAAAGTTTTGATATATTTACAGTAGGAAATTTACTAAATATCTTCATGGAACATGATCTTTATTTAATATCCTAATGATTTTTGACATAAATGATAAATCTATAATTTTGACCCATACCATGTATTTTTGGCTATTGCTATAAATATAACCCAGAGACTTCAGACTGCGTTTGTGCTCCAGGGTCACATTTCACATTAACATGGTATCACTATGTTGCATATTTAACCCTGTAAAGCCTGACATATGAAGTAATAGCCTAAAAAAAGGTTTATTTAACCTCTAGACAGAAGCTAAATTCTGTTAGTTGACTATAATTTTTGATAAATCATACTTTTATGGCTCATATATTGTGATAGGTGAGAATACGAAGCTCTGTTTTATTCAGAGAGTTTGGTGCAGATACTGATATTCATATGGAAGTGATGAAATTATAATGCTAATTGTAAATGTAAATCAATGAGATAACAGCAGATACTGATATAAAATACTACAAATATCAGTATATATCAACACTGTGTCTTAGTAAGATGAGATGAACATTATCCAAACATACAATGCAATGCAATGAACAAACGTTCCTCAAAAGCCCAGTGATGGTAATATTTGAGATTCACATTTAAACACGATTTTATGAACAATCAAGAAAAATGTTCATCTTGAAATATGAATAGTTATTCTTACATTAACTTGATTAAAAATCAGTAGATTTGACAGAACAAAAAAACTTTGTCTTCTCTTCTGCAGGTGTGACGAGGAGCGAATCAAAGCACAGAGAGAAAGGTAAAATCAGCAAATCAGAATGATTTCTGAAGATCATGTGACACTGAAGACTCGAGTAATGATGCTGAAAATACAGCTGTGCATCACAGAAATAAATTACATTTTATTATATATTCACATGGAAAACAGTTATTTTAAATTGTAATAATTTTTGACAATATTTCTGTTTTTACTGTATTTTTTATAAAATAAATGCAGCCTTAATGAGCAGAAGACACTTCTTTAAAATATTAAAAATGGTAGTGTACAGGACTTTTGGATGTAGTACAGACCACCATAGTCAAATCTTGTATGCGTATGCAGGCATTCGCTAGAATTTAATTGAATTACCGTATCCTGCATTATTATTTAAAGACTTGTCTATTATTGATGCAGCAGCTTTACATTCATTGCAGTTGAAAAACAGAAATAGGAATAGAAAACCATCAGAAACCCTAATTTTCAGTGCAAAGGAATTATGGGTAATATATTTAAGAGAGCAAAGATGGATGCAGACACACACAAAAAAATCCCTTAGAAATAGCTGAGCACCTTTGACATTTTCAGCATGATTAATTCATATCTCACACACTATTTATGAGGGTTAGTGTGCAGACTTGGATGCATGCATCACATAATCTGGCCGTGTGAATCAAACAGACTTATATTTCAAAGGCTACTGCACTGACAGTGAAAGCTTAATGAGAAAACATCATGCATTTACTTTTTTTTTTTAGAAAACATACTGTACATACTGCTTTCAGTTTTCTATTCGCCATCGGTCCCCAAATATGATTATCCTAGTGAAAGGATATTCAATTTATTTTTTAAATAAACAACACTTAGATAATATTAAGCCTCTGTTAAGCTTTTTTAATCACTATTATAGTACTGTACTGTTATTTATAAAAGGCAGTTTTCATCACAAATAAAAAATACATAAATAAATAAAAGTTAATTTAAACTTTTTTTCCCTTACAATTTTGACTCTTTTTTTTATTTTATTCAGTTTATATCAAACAATTTTTTAAAAGTAATTTAGAATTTTTATCTCACAATTCTGTCCTTTTTTCTCACAATTCTCTATATATTTTATTTTTTTTCATGGCAGAAATTGACTTCCATAAAGTACTGTATTTATTTCAATTATATATATATATATATATATATATATATATATATATATATATATATATATATATATATGTAGTTTTATTTAACTATATATTTTCTTATTTATTCAATTTGTATATAATATTATTTGTATTATTTATTTATTGGTAATTTAATTGTATATTTTAATAAAATATTTTTACTTATCTTTATTTATATTAACTGTATTATTTATTTATTTACACCATATTTTTTATTTTTTTATTTGTAGCCCATTTCATTTTTATTTTTCTTTATTCTTGTGTTTAATTTATTTATTGATTTATTTTAATAATTAATTATTATTTTTTTTGCACTTTTTGACCAAATCTGAGTCAGGTTAAATGTGTTGGTGTGTTGACTTTTCATGTTGATTTTAAATGCAAATGTTCAAATCTGATGTAATTGTTTAATATGCATGACATAAATGCAGAGAAATGGGATGTGATTGTGTAATGTGCATCACTTGAATGCATTATTTTGCAGGCCGTCGTCCGTGGGAGCGGAGGCCTGTCCCTGACGCGTCTCATTGGGTAAGACGGTGAATGTCTGACTGTAACAGTAGATTCAGGAGCAGGGTGGGTTTAATGACCTCTGGACCTTACGCCATATTTGGGGTCTCTGAATGGCGAGAGGAGCGGCATCTCGTCTGCTCTGTTACATAAAGCTCATCTGCTGCTCTCATCAGAACAGCAGCCGCAGCGACCCTGCCGCCCACCTCTGCTATTTTTGACCAGACTACTGACCGGCACATGGACCATATCCCAGCCGAAGCATATCATCCTAGTGTCTGTCTTACTTCGGTTTGGAGAGCAGCTTAAAGGGATAGTTCACCCACAAAAAAATTTATTTCATTCTAACAGCTCCTTCTCATAGCCGTTTACTTCTCAATGGCTGTCAAGGACAAAACTCCCATAAAGGAAGTCCACATGACTGATGGGCTTTGTTCCAGGTCATCTGAAGCCATATGATAGCTTTGTGCGAGGAACAGACTGAAATTTAAGTCATTAGACATGTGAAAACCTACGAAGGTGTCAATGACGTCCACCTTGACATTACATGCATTATACACTGAACATGTGAGCTACAGCAAAAAGTGAGCTTCTGAAGGGCTCTGCTCTAATTTAAGTCACGGAATAAAAAAATTAAAAGATTTTTTTTTTCTCAGAATTCTGTGTTTACGTTTCACAATTCTGTTTTTTAAAGGTACAGATTTTTTACAAATATTTTGATCATGTTATTTGCTCAGCAAGATTATATGTAATATATTAAATCTATAAAATGTTCATATATTAAATACTGAACATATATGAAATAATATAATAACTCTGAAAGGGTTACTAACTGAACTAAAACCAAAAAAAAAAAAAATTTTTTTTTTATTCTTTTTGAACTTTTTTTTTAACTGAAACTTAAATAAAAAAATTAAACCGATATAGAATCTTTTTTTAAGAATGCATACACAGGCCGTGTCTGAAAGACTAGAATAGAAATCAAAACTGTCGATACCTACAAAACACAATGATCTTAAAATCTAAAGGAGGGTTAAAATGATAAATATAGTGACTGTGAATTATATTTTTCTCATTTACAGATACACTCCAAGGCAGGAATTTATCTGTGCATGTCATTTTCCAAAGATGCTCCTTTGAAGAACAATCATGTGGACGAACACAATCATCATCATCATCATCATCATCTCAGAACACAACAGTAATGATGTTTGTGGTGCTCTTTCTACAGTGCAGTTCTTCCAGAAACACTGACCTTTGACCTGGGTCACAACTGGACTGAGATAAAAAAAAAAAAAAACACTCACAGACTCACTCTTTTCTAACAGAAGAGGAACATCTGTGCAATCTGTCATTGTGTTGTACAGATGTAAAACGAGGGATATTTAATACCAGCGGGATTTTAACTTGACTCAGTCTGTTACATAACCCAGCAGTTTGCATTCATAAGCTTTCATTGGAAAATTGGCCATGAAAACAAACAAGCGCCAAATAAGTATTTAGTCAGAGGTTTGGCCTGTTGCTGTAAAATCTTGTAAGTGGTTAAATGCATTTGAAAACTCACCTTCAGGTCATCTGAGATGTGGATGAGTTTGTTTCTTCATCAGGTTTGGAGAAATGTAGCATTGCATCAGTGTCTCATCAATGGATGCTCTGCAGTGAATGGGTGCCGTCAGAATGAGAGCTGATAAAAACATCACAATAATCCACAGCACTCCAGTCCATCAGTTAACATCCTGTTTACAAGAAGCAAATCCATCAATAAGGCATTTTTAACTAGAATACGAGTACATTATCCATATTAATGCCTTTTCCAGTGGAAAAAAGTAGTTTGGTCTGAATCAGGAGAGAAATCTGCACAGATCAAGCAAGACCTAAACAGCTTTCAGCAAATATGTGGCTGGATTTTTGATGTGAGAGACAACAGGAGCTGCACTTTTACACTGAAGGAAGCGTTATAATGGATTTTAGACAGAAGTAAAAAAAATAAAAAAAATTATCAGCTGTTTGGACTCTCATTCTGACGGCACCCATTCACTGCAGAGCATCCATTGATGAGACACTGATGCAATGCTACATTTCTCCAAATCTGTTCCCACGAAGACACAAACTCATCTTGTATGGCATGAGGGTGAGGACATTTTCAGCTCATTTCAGATCAACTACTTCTTGATGGTTGTTAACATTAATGGAAGTTTACAGCAATAATAGCAAACCAGGAATTACTTTTAAAAAGAAGCCCGACCTTCATGTTGATTTAAACTTATCTGATTAAATGTACAGTAAGCCACGTGAACAGAGAATGTGAAAGCTGTGTTCTCATAAAGTGAGCTGTACATACTGTGTAGAACTTTACAACTCTAATATATGTCTTTATTAATGAGTATCAGGGGCTGTGTTCCGAATGGAATACCAGCGTACTGCATAGTATGCACTGCGTACTTATTTTTTACTTTAAATTCCTAAATTGAAACAGTATGCAATCATAAACGCTTCTTACTGCTGTCAAATGACCTAATGGCATTGCATGTGCTAATCAACTTATCTCTTTTTAATGCAGTTTTATCTGAAAATGTCTTAACCTTTGGCAGTTCAATTAAATCATGATTTACTTTTTATTTCATCACAGTAGAAACTGAAGGTCAAGTTGAGTGTGTTGCATGGTGGAATACAGTATTTCATGATTCCATGCATACTGTAGAAATAGTACGGTAGTGTAATATTCTTAACACAGCTGTAGTGTCTGGCACAGCGAGTCGTCTGAATTCACTGTAAGTAATCCATAGATTCTGTCACGCAGCTCCTACAAACTCGTCTGCTTCCAGCTCAAACTTCCCATTATGACATCACAGGAGGCGGAGCTTGTTTTCCCTCCCTTCATAATGCCTTATGGGTACTCTGATATATCTATAATCAAATACAGTGAGTTCTTATAACAAACGTCTCAGTAACACTTTACAGTATAGGAACTATTTGTTAACTACATCAATTAACATGAGCTAATAATAAAATTTACTAACGCATTTATTAATTTGAATGTTAACTTCTATGGAGAACCAAACTTGCAAAAACAACAACAACAAATAAAATGAATAAATGTTATAACACGAAAATCACTGAAGAAATAATTGACTTGCTAATATAAATACAATATTTTTTATTTAAAAAAATAAAATTATATATATATATATATATATATATATATATATATATACATTTAATTAAATTTGTCCTTTATTTATATTTTGTATTTTCCCCCTTTATTTAGTATTTTCCTAATTTATTTGTAACTGTATTTTATATATATATATATATATATATATATATATATATATATATATATATATATATATATATATATATATATATATATATATATATATATATTTACATATATATAAATAAATTCTTTTATTTTTTTATTTATTAATTCCCATGAGTAAGTTCCTCCATAGATTTTTGCATTTACTAATACATTATTAAAACAGAATTCATTAACTAACAACAAACAGTGGCGTTTAACAAATATTAATACTCTAACAAATGAATTGCTCTTTGTTAGTAAGTAAGTGCATCTTTAACAAATTAGACTTTACTGTAAAGTGTTAGGTCTCAAATATGTTTTTTTCAGCTTGACACACAGCAGAGTGACTAATTTCACAATAACAGCAATAAACATGCCATTCTATCAAGCAAATTAATTTAGTGTCATTGTTCCATGTTAATAGTTGGTCTTCTGATTTTGCAACAATACACTGGATTGACCTCTCAGCATGCAGCAGCACAAGTGCTCATAATGCATTTTGAAGGGATAATAGAGCCACATTATTGTATAATGTACATTATCAGACTGTTTAACAGTGTACTGTGTGTAAATCATTTGTATCATAGGATGTGCAATAAGTGAATGAGTTGCTAACATTGATGATGTGACAATTAATAAAAGTTTAACTGTCAAGCTTTGTATTTTAATTTTTTTTTTTTTTTTTAGTTGCATGACTCCCAGTTGACGGGACGGATTTCCCGGGAAACTGCATACTTTCATTATTCATCTACGCATGTACATGTCATATGTGTGAATAAATGTAATGAGGTCAGGTTACTATTGTATACAGTTAGCTTGAAGCCACAACAACCGAGCCTCAAAACCAAAAGAGTTCACAAGCAGAACCCGTAATAAAACATGAATCAACAATGCTGTGCATTAAATAGATGACTAAACATTGTACCAAACCAGTTAATGCTATTTTTACATTGACCTATAAATATTTGACTATATCAGTTATCTGATATTGATTCAGCACTGTCAGACTTTTGTGACATTATTTTAACAAGTCATAACAACAGCGGAATATAGGATGCTTACTTGCTCATAAGACATATATTCCTGGATATCAGCCTTCATTATTAGTTATTAGTTTTGATGTCATTTGCACTGATAAAGCGATCATCTATCACAGTGGTGCCTCAAAATATTAGATTCAAAAAGATTCCATAACACTCACAATAAATTCTCATTAGTTACTTCATTAAATATTATTAACAGATAAGCCTACAACTTTTACTTGTAATAAGGTATTATTAAATGTTGAAATTCAAACGAATAAGTAAATTAGAAGTATTTTTCATAAACAATTTTTTACAAATGGAACCTTATTGTAAAATGTTACCCAGCTTCCAAATTTAAAAGCAATTAAATAACAATAAAAATTTATTTCTTAGGTTTTGAAATAGATAATTATATTAGGAATTATATATGAATAATATATGTATTTAAGAAGAAATATTTAAGTCATAGTAACCTGTTAAATATGTATTTTGTTCTTTGAATGTCTAATTAAATAAGAAGTAAAAAAGTATGAATTTTGACTTGGAAAACGATTCACTTTCACTAATAAAGTACAAATTTTACAAATTATTAAAATATACCATAAGTGTTATTATTATAGGTACACACGGTATAGTTTTTTATGTTTACTGTCATAAAAGGAAACTTGTGTGACTCATGTAATCTATTTTATCATAAAATCGAAGTGCAAAGTTTCAATTTTTTTTATATTTTTATATATTACTTTAAAGCAATGACATGGGAGTGATAAAAACTTTGAAGTTCATCTCCTCAATGTCAGACGACTGATAATTATGAATGACTGAAAGATAAAGGATCATAACTTGAATGCAGTACGTTAGAATATTAACACTGTGGCAATAAACCTTTTTGTAGTCATTCAAGGAAGTGAAAAGTTAGTAATATAATTTACACTTGGACTCGAATGGAGTAAGATGCATTATATATATATATATATATATATATATATATATATATATATATATATATACATATATATATAGGCAGCAGAGCTATTGTCAATGGGTCGTTTGCTATTAAACTGATAGTCTGGTATTTATGTGAGTTGCGTCAGAAGCATTTGTACCGTGTCACACATAGACATCATGCCAAATATAGCTCTATGGCTGCATCCAATGAGAGCTGGTTAAGTACGGGAGAAAAGTACGTGAGCCAACAAGACGAGTCAAGTAATTGGAAACAATTTGAACAGGATGGTCAGGTGTCATGAGAGGAAACATACTGAAATACCACGTACCTGTCTTGTCTTTATTTAACATCTGGCTCTGAAATCTGCACTTCCAGTTAGTATAATATAATGATTAACAACCATCCAAACTGAATGCATGTACTAACAAACATAAATCAGTCATAAATAGCTCTGTTCTTGCAGTCAGCACTCTCTCTGCTGTCTGAAACATTTTGTGTTTGTACTTGATGATGTTGAAAATGAATAAGCACATGTGGGATTCTGGCCAGACTGAAGTTCACGGAGTAAAACGATCCCGAGCTGAAATGTGGGGCAGAAATGATGTGGTAGGATGAGCGTAGAGACAAAGCTACTGAAGATATAGATCTGTGCATTCAGGAACACATATTATACTGTACAATAAATCACTGCCTTATTTTTTTTTTAAGTAATGATATCATTATTATTATTTGAAAAGAAATTCCTTTATATCTTTATTTATTATTTTACTACTTTATTAATGTTACACTTTGGATAAAAGTGTCATCGATTAAATGTAAATTAGTATTTAAAATAATAATAATGGTGTTGGGAGCACAGGTTACATATATAATAATAATGATTATTTTTAATAAAATGATTTATTAACATACACAGATGTATTAATAATAAAATGATCAATGTTCAGTTTTAAGATTCATCTTAGATGAATTGCTATAGCCGGTTAAATCAGTATTATTCAGTATTGAGGCTAATTTATCGCAGTTGTAGTCTGTTATTCATAGCATTGGTTATTGATCAGTTGCATCAATTGCAACCAATTTATAGTATGCATTTATTTTCTGACCAAAATATTTACTCAGTATTCAATATATATGATTAAGTTTGCATTGATTTCAGACCACAATTTTTTTAAATAAAAACATTAAATATTTTGTAATTCCTCTACTGTAAAATGGCACAGTAATACATTGGCGATTATATTTATATTCGTTATCAGATATATATATATATATATATAGCCTAGCATGTCTAGTGTGTATGTGTATGTGTGTGATTAAATGTATAACCTGAGCGATACACATATATATATATTGCCTATGATATACATTTTATGCATTAATTTTGATTTGTGAATGCTATTTGTCTTTACAATTACATTGTGAGCTGTCTGTAACCTGGATCGTCGTGTAAATTAAGTGTTTATTCCTAGACCTTCTTTTAATCACGTCCTTTGTCTCGGTAGTGTTGGTAATGTGTGTTAAACACAAACTATGTGCGAGCTGGCTTGATTTGGTGGTATATTTCCACTCTTTAAACGCCCTCGGGGCAGCAGTAGCCTCGAGCCGCTGACAGACGCAGCGCGACAGCTGCGGAGGTGGAACGGGGCCAGTATGCAAATTAGCAAGACGCCTCAAAAGCTGATTGGTTCCCCGAGAGAGACCTTATTGGTCAGCGAGCCACGTCTACGTGACGCAAAGCCGAGCCGCCTATATAAAGAAGACGAAAGCCTAGTCCATCAATGAAATAGTAAAGAGAGGGAGATTCTGGAAGAGAGAGAGGAGAGAGAGGACAGAGAGAGAGACTAAAAGCATTCCCGACTGTATCGGCAATCCAAGGAATAGATTCCTTTGCTAGGAAGACCAATATTACAAAGGATCAGAATGAAGCTTATTATTGGAATAGGAGGGTGAGTAATCTTTGAGATCGCCATATTGAACTTCTATTGTATGATATCATTGTTTAATAAATGTGATGTGTACTTTACAGTGTGACCAATGGAGGCAAGACAACTTTGACGGGAAGACTCATAAAGAACTTACCAAACTGTTGTGTTGTGCATCAAGATGATTTTTTCAAGGTATGGAGAGAATCCACATTTTTTATTTATTTAAACTTGTCAGCTTATTTTACTATTTATGTAATGATATACTGTGGCTCATAAGATTTGGACATTTAGACCAAACTTAAGAATGTTTTGCATTGTAGATAACAAGTGCAATTAATTTAATGCATTTTAAGTTTGATGTAAGTGTCCGAATACTTTAAGTAGAATAAATGCCACAGTATTTCCAAGGGACAACAAAGGTAAAGATGTTTAGGACTTAGTGATGTGTTGTATTTATGGATCCATTGTCCATATTTTGGTTCTTGAACCCTATGCTGGTGTTCTCCTGGACAGCCAACCTCACACCCAACAAATGAATGCCTTTCGAGGTGCTTTAAATACAGTACAGTCTAGCAGGCATTCATTTGCACTCCTATTTCCACTTATATGATTCTCTTGATCATGCATTTATCATTCTTTGGCATTTAAGAGGATCTGGCAACCTTCACAGCACCAGTCGCTCTCCAAGAGCTCATATCGATATATTTAATAACACCTCTTAAGTGCATCACACACACATTCCTAACTGTCATTGGAGGCTCTTCTCTCAAGACTCCCATTGGCGACATGCTGGTAAAGAGAATGCATAACTGTGCATTTGGTGCATTGCAATCAAATTAATCTCATGCACACGATTGAAATTGAAGATGATTATAGCCTGAGGGCTTGGCATCACATGTCCAGGTGGGACCAGCACTGCCTGAGCGATCTACACCTTTTTGTTTTATTGGTCACTGTTATTGCAGCCCCAGGATCAAATAGAGCTCGGGGAGGACGGCTTTAAACAATGGGATGGTAAGAATGGATTTCGCTGTGGGAAGAGAAACAGTAACGTATTCCCACCTTTCCATAACCATTCTGATGTTTGCTTTACTGTAACATAAACCTAAAACCCAGCAAAACTATTTTTCTTGCATTGCACGTCAAAAGTCTGGACACACTTAAGGATTGAAATGCATATATGAATTTGGAGCAGATAGTGAAGAAAGATCATTATTTTACATCATTAGTGTTTAAAAGCATCAGAACTAATGAACATCATTCTCATATTTCCATTCATGTTCTATAATAGCTGTAATAAAGAATAAGTGTGTCCAAACTTTAGACTGGTAGTGTAAATTTGACTCTACAGTCCTATTATATTAATAATTAACATCCCTAAAAAGAAGAAAAAATACAATTAGAAGAGATAAAGTCTTTAATGCATTATTCAATTTGTCATTATCCAAGCATGAGACACGCTTTGTTTTTTTTGTCTCCTTGTGTAGTGATTAACGCCTTGGACATGGATGCCATGGTGAACACGGTTAAGGGATGGATGGAGAACCCGGTGAAGTTTGCACGCTCCCACGGCGTGACCGTTTCACCCGTATCTGACGGCTCGGACCCTGAGCGCGAGATCCACATACTCATTATAGAGGGATTTCTTCTTTATAACTACAAGTAGGCATCTTTTTAAGCTGTGCTAGTTTTATTCAGCTTATAGATTTGAGTAGTTGACTGTTTCTTCTTGTTTCCGCCTCCAGGCCTTTGCTTGACGTCTACAGCAAGTGCTATTACGTCACCATTCCATATGAAGAGTGCAAACGGAGAAGAAGGTGAGAACTGTTTTTAAAGATCAGATTTTTTAAGATTATGTCCTCTAATAAAAACCTGTCTCCTTTATTTCAGTATGAGAACTTACACCGTTCCTGACCCTCCTGGTCTGTTCGATGGCCACGTCTGGCCCATGTACTTGAAACACAGGCTCGAGATGGAAAACTGTGGCCTAGATATCCGTAAGTCAACCAAACTTGCGAAAAAATGGCATTTGCCACCTATTTGACTTCTGTGATCTGTAACTCGCATGCACGACTCGTATCTGCAGAATATCTGGATGGAATGAGAACAAAAGACGAGCTCTATAACCAAGTTTATGAAGACATTCAGAACTCACTGCTGAACGTCTTATAGGTAAGACCTTCCATCCTTTAATAAATATGATCTGCATCATTGTAAATATGTTTTTCTAATCTATTTTCCTTATTGTCTTTGCAGCATCTCCAGTTGGAATGAGGATGTGTGTATAGAACTGTAAATAGCATCATAAGTAGATATGGCTTTCGCCACTAGACAAATTTTGTAAATAAATACTAACTTATTTTAAACTGACGGCAAAGGCCTGTAATTTTATATTGCTCTATGTAACTTTGTTTTATTGGTCTCTGGGATGCACAGAGTTGAAAAGTGTATGTTGGTATGAATTTGTTTTCATTTTACTGTTACTGAAGCTGTATCCTCTTCAATCAAAACAGCCATTTGAACCCTTTCTGTGTTGTGTTTTCATTTTCAACATGCATGGAAACATCCACGTTATTACAATTGTCTGGGCTGTGAGGAAGGAATGTCATAGGCAAGAATAAAACACATTAAATTATTTATTAAAAGTTTTGAAAATAAAATACAGTATATATACATCTCATGCTGTGTATTTCTTTTTTTACATAAAATTATCATTACATTATTTTTATGTATTTATTGCAATATGTTATTGACATATCATTCATAAATACAATATAAATAATTAATTAATATAATATAAAGTATATCATTCCATTCCAGAGCATATGTGCTATTTTGAATAATTTATAATTTCAGTGTGTTTATTCATGATTATGTCACTAAATATTTATTGATTGCACCATTTAATTATTTAATTGCATCATTATATATTTTTACAGTATATTTAGCTCCATTAACAATATCATAAACACCTCAGGATCTGGTTTTACATTGATTTAAACATTTATTAAAAGTTATTGCCACATAACAGGAAAACAAACACATCAGGCACTTAGATACAAGGTCAGTGTGTTGGTGTTTATTGCTTGTGTGAAATGTCAATAGGATTGTAAATTTTATAGAAGTACTTTCGGTGCACACAAACAATCAGAATATTCCCTTCCTTGTTTTCTCTTCTGAACATCATCACACTGGATCATGACGTATGTGGATGCATTTGTGTCTATGGTATAGTGAAGTATATTTATAAGATAATCTCAGTTTTGTCTCATTATAGTATCAACACATGCAGCCGTCAAGTGGAATCAGAATTATGACAAATGATGAAGTGAAGTAATACAGGTGTATCTCAATGAATTAGAATGTGGAGGAAAAGTTCAATTATTTCAGTAATTCAACTCAAATTGTGAAACTTGTGTATTAATTAAATTCAGTGCACACAGACTGAAGTAGTTTAAGTCTTTGGTTCTTTTAATTGTGATGATTTTGGCTCACATTTAACAAAAGCCCACCAATCTCAACAAATTAGAACATGGTGACACGCCAATCAGATAATTAACTCAAAACACCTGCAAAGGTTTCTTGAGCCTTGAAAATTGTCTCTCAGTTTGGTTCACTAGGCTACACAATCATGGGGAAGACTGATCTGACTGTTGTCCAGAAGACAATCATTGACACCCTTCACAAGGAGAGTAAGCTGCAAACATTCATTGACAAAGAAGCTGGCTGTTCACAGAGTGCTGTATCCGAGCATGTTAACAGAAAGTTGACAGGAAGGAAAAAGTGTGGAAGAAAAAGATGCACAACCAACCGAGAGAACCGCAGCCTTATAAGGACTATCAGGCAAAAATGATTAAGATTTTGGGTGAACTTCACAAGAAATGGACTGAAGCTGGGGTCAAGAGCCACCACACACAGACATGTCGCGCTTTTTTGTCAATTATTCAAAAATAATTTTGATCTGATCATAGCCTAAACGAGTCAAGGGTGCAGTTATTGGATAGCACTTTACTGTAGACAGATTGGAGATTAAACCTAATGAACATGCCGCAAAAAATAAAACCATAACACTAAAATACATTTAAAACAGTGTATTTAAATAATTTCAGCAGCGTGCAGATCCTTGTTTATGTCAGACTGTGGCGACAGCAGCAAGGACAGTAGCTTATCGCTCACATAATGTACCATATCTATAATAACATAATCTATAAAACATATAGTTTTTATGACATGTCAGTATTAGGAGAAAAATATGTAGTTTTAATGATATAACGTTTCGTTATTACGAGAAAATATGTTGTTTTAACGAGAAAACATCTTGTTTGTATGAAAAATTTAATTTTAATGAGAAAACATCTAGTTTTTACGAGAAAATATGTCATTTTAACAAGAAAAGATGTTGTTAAAAAGACATTACATCTTGTTATTACAACATAATTGAGTGGGGAAAAAATATCTGTGTGGCAGCAATTCGTTACTTTAATTTTTGTGTGTTTGTTGAATGATGGGACTCACATCGGAGTCCATCCTCCAGTCCTGGCTTCAGTTTGAGACTGACACCTAGTGGATATTCTGCAGTGAAATACAGGTGAGTCACACCAGACATACCGGTTTTGCATACATACAACTGAACAGAAGCGAAAATTTCAGTGGCTCGGGATCAATTTAGCTGTTCAGTCTTGTCTGGATCTACTGAAGCATCCAGTGACAATCCCCTGTGGACACAGGAGCTTCAGGAGCTAAAAGAGGCTATTAAGATTCACAAGGTCTGTCTCTTAATTCTTCATTGACAAGCTCAGTGTTGAGCAACTTTCCCATCTCGCTGAAGCCTGTGGAGTTTAACAGATTGATCCGAGTAAACAGTCTGATTTTCTGTGTCCTATCAGAGCGCCTCACAAGCGACATTGAAGGACAATGAGAAGATCTTCAATGAACTGATCCACTCCTTTAAGAGAAGCCGATCTAAGGTGACAAATATGATCAGAGATCAGGAAAAGGCTGAAGTGAGCCGAGCTGAAGGACTCTTGGAGCAGCTGGAGCAGAAGATTGATGATCTACAGAAGAGAGAAGCTGAACTGGAACAGCTTCCACACACGGATGATCACATCCACTTCTTACAGGTTAAAGAGAAGACTGCTGTCATAAGCAAAAACAAGCTTCTAATTTAAGTGTTAAGTGTCCATATGTTGGATCAATGTGCTTCACCCGATCCTGTCTTTTTAATGTTGCATGCAAGCTAATTTGAGGAAAAAGCACGTGCAATAAATATCTGGAGAAGGACACTGCTTATTAAAATTTCTGTACTTTTATTATTTCTAGAACTTCAAGTCTTTCTCTGAACCTCTGGAATCAACCGACACATTCAGAGTTACCGTCAGTTCTCTTCTCTCTCATAATGATGTGAAAAAATCCGTCTCAGAACTGAAGGAAAAACTGGAGAAGTTCTGGAAAGAAGAGCTGGAGAAAATATCCGGTCAAGGTAAAGTGGAAGTAACAGTTTTTTCAGAAATTAGTTACATTATGTATCAATAGACAACAAGGCATTGTTTATTTAATAGTGATCATTTCTCAAATAATTATTATAGTAAACAATTAGAACTATTTTAATTATGTGTGTTTATTTTCTTAGTAACATACATTACTGTTGTCTCCACCAATGAACCCAAGACTAGGGAAGAGTTCCTACAGTGTAAGTCACTTTGAAAATACACACACACACACACACACACACACACACACAAACACACACGCGCACGCACACACATGATTTAAGCTTGGGGGACTCTCCATAGGTGTAAAGTTTTTTTTTTTTTACTGTATTTAGACATTAAACGTTATTTAGAATGTGTGTTTTTAAGCATTTTTGGTTTATGAAGACACAGGAAGTGTCACAGGAAGGACACAAATTACATACCAATGTCATTTGCATCTTCATAAACCACGTTTTCAAAACATAGCTCCAACGCTTCTCCAACACACAAACCATGTAGTTTTGATCAGATGAACTGGGTGGGGTTCAAGAGTTTTGCTTTAATAACTCCAACAAATAAACACTTTAAAAGAGACTTAGACGTCTACAGTAGATGCTTTGGAGAGAGGATCATTTTTAAATCACAACCTATTTACTGCATCAAAATTTGTTTACTATAGTTAGGGGTGGATAATAACAGCTGTGTATTATTCATGCAACAATACATATTACTGTTGTAGTATTTTATTAATAACCATTGCAAATTAGCTGATAACAATGTCTAGTGCTCTTATAAATGTTTTTAGCAAAAATGACGTAGCATGAAAAGTCAAGTCCACAACACTTATAATCGCTGAATCTCACTTACATGATTTTCAAATATATGTCAATACATTAAATGATGCTGATGATGAGTTAAATGATCGTGGTTCTGTCTCAAACAGATTCTCTTCAGCTCACTCTGGATATAAACACAGTGAATATACGTGTTCCTCTGTCTGAGGAAAACACAGTTGCTACATTCACTGACACAGCCCAGCCGTATCCTGAACATCCGGACAGATATGATGTTTGGCCTCAAGTGATGTGTAGAGAGAGTGTGTGTGGACGCTGTTACTGGGAGGTGGAATGGAGAGATGGTGCAGGTGTTTCAGTGTCATATAGGAGCATCCGAAGGAAGGGAAAGACTAAAGACTGCATCTTTGGATATAATGATCTGTCGTGGAGATTGTTCTACTCTGACTCCAGTTACTCATTCTGGCACAATAACAAAGAGATTAAATTCCCTGTAGTCTCCAGCTCCTCTAGAATAGGAGTGTATGTGGATCACAGAGCAGG
The DNA here is from genome assembly GCF_023724105.1 of Carassius gibelio. Taxonomy (NCBI): domain Eukaryota; kingdom Metazoa; phylum Chordata; class Actinopteri; order Cypriniformes; family Cyprinidae; genus Carassius; species Carassius gibelio. The sequence continues at coordinate 30,221,865 of NC_068397.1, forward strand.
AATTCTGTCCTTTTACAGCGTCTCTGACACAATGATCCTGATCCACAGAGTCCAGACCACATTCACTCAGCCGCTCTGTCCGGGGTTTTGGCTTTATAAATCAACAGTTAAACTGTGTCATCTAAGAGAGTAGCCTTATATTTTCACATATGATGCTTGTGCTGAATGTTAAATCACTTACATTTCACTTAACCACTTAGGAATGCGTGCAAATAGCTTTTCCTTTATAATCACTGAAGCTTTACACTGTACAATGAATCTTTCATTTATGTTGCGGCCCGCTATGCTTTGTTTGTCCTATTGAGAAGATTCATGAGTGTGCATAACTTAATCTCTGGCATTTTAAAGCACAAATTCAGATTATGGGACACCATACTTGGCTGCACTTCATATATATTATAGGGGAAATAAACATGATTTCTAATATGCAAATATTTGTATCTATGAAACTTTTAAATATTTTTTAATGATACAAAGACCTATTATATGTCAAAATATTTTTCAAATATTTTTTTAAATAATTTTAAAAGATTAGATACATTTTCTTGTCATCATCCTTTTAAATAACTGTTTTTATTTCACCTTTTACTCTTTAAATAGCAATGTGGTATAGTAAGCTGCTTAAAGTTTCAGCTGGTTTTACCAATGATATGGATTTAAATTATATAGTGGTTTATCAAATATGTAAGATTTAGTTGATCGTAGTTTTATTTTCCTTCATTTCAATAAAATTATTATTATTTTTTATACTTTTAACTAAAGTGACCTTCAGTTGCAACCAGCTCTGGACAATGTTCATATTC